>NW_028249937.1:0-83654 GCF_964263255.1 Lissotriton vulgaris
TGTCACAGCCCTTGTGTATATATTATGGGCCAGATGTAGGTAATTTACATTTACCGACTCATAAATACCGACTCATACCGAATCGGTATTCCTGAATCGGTAAATGGTATGTAGGTAAAAAATCAGTAAAAGTTACCGAATCTGTGTGACTCGGTAACCCAAATTGGTAATTACGAATCAGAATAATCTGAGTCTGTAATTTCCGAGTCGGTGAAACCCAAGCAACCCTATGGGCCACATGGCCCTTAGGAATGAATGGAATACACCGAATCGGAAAAATCCGAATCGGATTTCACCGAGTCGGCATTTACCAAATCGGTAATTGCCGATTCAGAAGTTTGAAAAACGCCATGTGAGGCTGGCAACCAACAGGGACAGCCTACACACCCCACAACCTGTCAGGCGTACCTTCACAAGGTTCCTGTTGTTTCCGTCTTGAAGATGCTTAGTCCCAATTCCTCGAAGAACTGACTAAAGTGACAAGGAAGTTAGCACTTATCACTACCACTCAGCTCCCAAAGGGAAGGGGAAGTGGAAGAGAAACAAACAAAGAAACACTGAGATGTCTGGCGTTGTTTCTCTCGAAGTATTCTGGGCTGTGTGTCGTGACTTGCAACACCTTGAAGCATTCAGTAATTCAACAATTTGGTTACTAACAAGTCTACCAACGAGAAGATTCCTTGAAAATATTATACATACATCTCAATACATACCTAAAGTATGATCAGCCCATTCCTATACTTCTTTTGCAAGGAGATAAATTCTTTGATATGTTTTGTGCACCTTCAAAATGAACATATATTATGATCGTTACTGCGTGACTCCAAAGATTGTTCTGTGTTTTAAACTGGTTATTTTGTTAGTACAACTTATTAGGTAACACCAACTAAGGTAACTTCTCTTACCTTGCAAATATGCTCTAATGTCATTAAACTGGAGTCTGTAAAATAAGATTGACAGCAAAACACAAAGCAGTCTAATATTCCTTGCACTGAATTGTTGTGCTCTCTTTTGTGCAGTTATGATTCACTGTTACAGTTATAAATCACTGTTGTATAAAGCACTGTGAATGTTTCTATTATTGTGAATACAAACACTCTCTCACAAATGACTCTAAGTAATTGCAATCAATACTCAAATTGTTACCAAAACGCTACAGTTTTAATCCTAACAAATGTCCAAAGACGTATTTGAAACAGTCTCAGTAATTGTCCAATTTGCATTTACCAAGGTTTATTTGTTTTCTCATTGTCTATAGACTAAGTTCTTACCGTCTCCTTGGATACCGGAAGAAACACGCTGGGGGCCTGGATCACCATGGGACAAGGTCCGGTTGCAAACTTGTTCCGTCTGGAAACCGGAAGTTCGGGTGACGAAGCGCAGCGCCGAAGGAGCCTTCTCTGCAGCTCAGAGATTCCCCTGCAGTCCAGCGCGATGGAGGAGGGCGATAGAGAAAAGAAATTGAAGGTAAGCGGGAGCGGGAGGCAGAACTGGAACGCTTGTGAAGAAACGCTGTAACTCCAAGCGAAGCGTCTTTCACGGGTTGGGTGGGGTTTTTATAGTCTTTCCGATGAGTGAGCTTTACGTGAGCCTGTGTCTTCACGTGTAACAGAAAGACAGTTTGGGTAGGGCTTCCACGTGCACACTTCGTGAATATTCATCAGCCCTCTTGACTCGCAAGGAACCACAAGTCCTGACAACAGTAATTTGCAACAACAACTCTTGGCAACATCACTGTATACAATAATAAACAAGCACTGCTAGTGCCAAAATAAACAATACACTCTAGGCATGTTTCCTGACTAAACCCTACTAAACCCTATTTAACCATAACAGTTCCCACCCCCAAAGGTCTCCTAACTGGTCGTGGTTTGTTTGGGTGAAGAGCATGAAAATAACGAACCAATCTTGGTGTGTGAACGTTACTTTCAGGCTCCCATTTTCTTTCTGAAGTGTCATAGCCTTTCCAGTCTATTAGATAATGTAAACCGCCACGAATACATTTGGCATCTAGAATTTTCCTCACCTCAAACTCTTCATGATCTCCAACTATAATAGGGGGAGGTGGGTCATCATCACGGGTGTTAGGTTGTACTGGTTTTACAAGAGACACATGAAACTAACCCTGGGCGAAGAACTACGCTCCGTTCGTGGAGTTTGTGGAGTTTCAGCAACTCCGATTTCCGCGGAGAAAGCGTAGCTGTCGATTACTCCGCGATCCGGTGCTTAGCGTAGATTTCGCGCACTGAATAACATTATCGTGTGCGCGGCAATGGCTTACCTTGGTTCTGCGTTCGCTTTTTCCCGGTCGCGTGTGCCACCATGTTTGTAAACCCTCCCGCACAATTCCGTGCGACTGTGTGAACGTGATAACGTCATTTGGATGCGCGATAGCATCATAAGGACGCGCGAGGATGCTTGTTGGTAAGATCGATTTGCCGAACACGCAGAAACTGCAATCTTGCACAGAATAACTCGCGAGCATGTTAAAACCATAATAAATTACCATTTTGGTTAGCAAAAAAGTGAAAAACCCCTTAAAGTTGTACCTTTGGCTGTATTTTTTGGGGGGAAGGAGTCCTCTTTTTGTTTCTACTCTTTTTTTGAAGAGTAAGGAGGAAGGGCCCTTGAGTTTACAACTTCCTGTTCCTGTCCACCAGGCTCCTCCCAGTGCTTTGTCCATGTGGTGCTCACTTTCATTTGGATTTTAAGCTGGAAGGATCACTTTCTGTGTGTGTTGGCTGCATTACTGCTTTTCCTTGGATTTATTGAGGACTTTTGGATTTGGAATTCTCTTTTTCAAGTAAGTTTGAGTAATGTATGAGTGAGTATGATGTAGACTTGTGTTTGTTTGATTTGAGATTTTTTTTAACTACAGTTTTCAATCCTGGATTTAAATTATTGATGGGGGCCTGTACTTTTATGAGGTCCCAACTTGTATTTCTTTTTAAATTTCATCCAGGCTACATAGAGAGGTACCCATGGGTCCAATCATGTTTCTGCGGTCTGTGTTTAAATTTTTATTCTAGTTTGTAAACAAACATCATGGATGGCATTGGATTATGGTCATTATGCAATAGCAATGTCTGTTGTGGAATTTCTGTTTGTTTAATTTAAATGTTTTATTTTTTTTTAAGCCAATAGCTGACCCTAGTACTCTATGTAGTTAGTGTGTAGGCATGCTTGAGTTCATTGAATTAACTTTCTGTGGTTGGCCTGGCCATGTGTTGGCGGCCATTTTATGTTTCCAGCCACTTTGCTCTTGCCATAGGCCTCCAACCTTGTGGCCTACTCTGCCAGTAGGCCAGAGGTACTACTCATAGGGTCATGAAAGTTAATCAACTGTTTTTGTGGTGTACCCTTAATTAGAAAATCATGGATGGCTTGGATTGATTTAGAAATCTTATTTTTATGTGTGGGGTATTTCTGGTTTTGGGTGTGTTTAACTAATCTGTCAATTTCTGCCATTAGGTAACCCTAGGAATACAGCTTGGGTAGTTTTGGTAACTTCGCACAGTGTGAGAACGTGACCTTACATTTTTTGTCTTGTTCGCGCGCTCAATGTTCGTGCTCGGGAACTCGATAACGACGTTTGTACAATTCGCGCTGCCGAACACGCCGAATTTGCAATCTCGCGAACAATATGTCCCGAGTTGCATAAAAGTTTCTCAAAAATGTTTAATGTGTTTCTTGTGCTACAAAAAGTCCTCATTTATGTGTCATTTGGTTGTAGTTTTCTCTTATTGGAGCATGGACCACTTCCAGTTTCTGTCCTCTATGTAATGATTTCTTGTTTATGGGTGGGGTGACCAATTTGGGCGGTGGTGTGTCCATTTTGTGAAGCTAAGCATTGTCCCTTTGCCATAGGCATTTATTGTCTGTCTTCTCTTTCTTATCATGTTGTTGTGGATGGCCAGGCCATGTGGTGGGGGCCATTTTGTGTGTACTTCCTTTGTGATGATTTTGCCTAGTTGATGTTGGTGGCCAGGCCATGTGGTGGCGGCCATTTTGTGTATGCTTCCTTTGTGATTTTGCCATGTTGTTGTGGGTGGCCAGGCCATGTGGTGGCGGCCATTTTGTGTGTACTTCCTTTGTGATGATTTTGCCATGTTGTTGTTGGTGGCCAGGCCATGTGGTGGCGGCCATTTTGTGTATGCTTCCTTTGTGACTGATCTTGCCATGTTGTTGTTGGTGGCCAGGCCATGTGGTGGAGGCCATTTTGTGTATACATCCTTTGTGATTTTTCCATGTTGTTGTTGGTGGCCAGGCCCTATGGTGGTGGCCATTTTGTGTGTCCTTCCTTTGTGCTTTTGCCATAGGCATCCAAGGTTTTTGACAATTCTGGCAGTAGGGCAGAGGTACTACTACTCATAGCCATAGGTGCATTAAAGTTAATCAACTCTTTTTGTGGTGTATCTTTAATTTGTACATCGTGTATGGCTTTGGATTGCTTCAATTTTTTTATGTGGGTACTTTTCAGCTTTTGGGTGTGTGTAACTAATATGGCACTCCCTGCCAGTAGGTAACCTTAGGAATACAGCTCGCGTACTTTTGGTAACGTCGCACAGTGTGGACACGCGAAATTAAATTTTTTGTCTTGTTCGCGCGCTCAATGTACTTGCTCGGGAACGCGATAACGACGTTTCATTCAATTTGCGCTGCCGAACACGCCGATTTTGCAATCTCGCGAACAATATGTCCTGAGTTGCATAAAAGTTTCTCGAAAATGTTGAATGTGTTTCTTGTGCACCCAAAAAAACTGGAGTTTTCATTTGGTTGTAGTTTTTGGAGCATGGAACAATTCCTGTGTCTGTCTTCTGGTTTCTGGGTGGGCTGACCACGTGGGCAGCGGTGCAGCTACTTTGTGAAGCAAAGCAAAGCATTGTCCCTTTCCCATAGGCATTTATTGTCTGTCTTTTATTTTCTCTTTCTTTTCATGTTGCTGTGGGTGGCCAGGCCATGTGGTGGCGGCCATTTTTTAGGTACTTCCTTTGTGCATTTATCATTGGCCTCCCAGCTTTTGGTCTGACAGTAGGCCAGAGTCCCAGAGGTAGTAGTTAGCGGGGGTGCTTTATGTAGCTGTTTCTATTCGGTCTATTCAATTAACATCATTAGGGCATGTGTGTATGGCATTGCATTCCCAAATGTGTTGTCTGGGCAGAGGTGTAGGTAACTTTTTGTGTGTGTAATAATTTTATGCCTTTGTATGTGTTTTTGCGGTGTAGGTTTCCAACCTCTTAGCCATGGGGTATATTTATTCCTTGCATTAACCTGTCATGTGTAGCAGGCATCCTCCTTTTTCTGTCCATATTGGTATATATAGGCCTGCTTGACTTTATTGGTTCTTTCTGGACTTCATGTGGCTGGGAGCTGTGGTGCTCGTAGTATTAGTCTTCTGTTTTGTGTTTTATACATTGGCCTGTGTGTCTTTCAATTGTTCATGTTGGCTTACTGCTTGTTTGACTGATGTTGTTCTGCCTTCTTTGCTTGTAGGTGCACAAAAAAAGACTGAGGAGGTGCTGGTTGTTTTCATCCATCGCCCGTTCTACTGCCAGACGGACGTCCTTCAGTTGTACGCCACATGTTGTGTGTGACTCATCTGACCAGACATCTCTGCAATTTGTGCTACTGAGTGCTGCTGTGTGCTGACATCAGAAGAAAATGGGCCCTAAGAAAGCAGGTACCAGGTCCTCCACCACCAAGAAGGTTGCTGAGAAGAAGGAACAGAAGAAGGAAGTGTCACTTAAGTCTGGTATGGACCCCAAAACCTTTTTTGGGCCCCCAAAAGGTACGCCTGCAGCAGCGGTGTCCGGGGTGCAAGCTGGGGCCAGCACATCCGCATTAGTGGGGGCAAGCCACCAACCCAGGGCCAAGCACATGAGGGTCGAAGTGGTAGCCAGCCTAATGTTAGAAAGCAGTGATACTGAGCCTGAACTAAACTTATCGCTGTCTCAAAGTAGTACACAATCCACGCAAGATGGAAGTGCTCAACAACCACCGCCAGCAGTAGATGTTCAACAACCACAACCACCGCCCGTAATAGGAGTTGTTCAACCACAACCACTTCCCACAATAGTTGTTGAACAACCACAACCACCGCCCGCAATTGGAGTTGTTCAACAACAACAACAACCAAATCCCACAATAGTAGTTATTGAAGAATCACAGCCCGCAATAGTACTTCCTCAAGAACAACAACCACCATCTCCGCACGCAATAGTAGTAGTTGTTCCTCCCGAAGTCGGGGCAGTTCAGGAAGTAGAGCCTCATTCCGAGCAAGATCGTAGCCTTTTAATTCTAGAATAGTGGTAGATTGTACTAGGTTCACGGCGCCACTGGGAGAGTTACACTTTTCTTATATGTAAGTAATTGGGTAATGATTTTAACGGTGCTAAAAGGAGAAGAGAACCACTTCCCTCTTCTGGTTAGGCTATGCCACAAACGTTTGTTACTCCCTAGCACACGTGTGGTATTTTAAACAGTTAAATACAGGTGTTTTCACATTTCACTTCATACAGCAATCAAAATAAATTTCTAGATCCTTTTGTTCAGGGTTTTGTCGTTGTTTAATGAAGGAGACGTCACAGCCAACACGTGTTTCGTCGTACTGGGGAATGTAACCCCCGACTTTTTCAAGGCTATTCTTCGTTGCTGTAGTTCGTTGTTGATTGAGGTGATACTTCCAACCCTCAATGGGGTTCTGGTATGGCTATCGTTGTTTTTTATTGTTCCAGCTTCTTTGATGTGAACACCATATAGTGGTTCACTCTCTGCAAGCTTTTCGTCAGGTTCCTCGCGGGGATTATAATACGTCCCTTCTGCTTCGCGTAAGAGGCAGTGTACGCCTCCAGAACCCATTGAGGGTTGGAAGTATCACCTCAATCAACAACGAACTACAGCAACGAAGAATAGCCTTGAAAAAGTCGGGGGTTACATTCCCCAGTACGACGAAACACGTGTTGGCTGTGACGTCTCCTTCATTAAACAACGACAAAACCCTGAACAAAAGGATCTAGAAATTTATTTTGATTGCTGTATGAAGTGAAATGTGAAAACACCTGTATTTAACTGTTTAAAATACCACACGTGTGCTAGGGAGTAACAAACAAGATCGTAGCCTTGTTTACTGCACGAAAGTCGATGCAGGCTCTAAGATCTCCCGTTTTCTTTGCTACAAAAAACAGAGGAGACGAGACAGGAGAGGTAGAATGACGGATAAAACCTATCTCCAGTAACTCATCTAAATAAGTCCTCAAATACTGATTTTCAGGCTCAGTTAATGCATAAATTTGGCTGCAGGGTAAGACAGCTCCTGGAACAAGGTCTATCCTGCAATCATACACCCTGTGGGGAGGTAACTTAGTAGCCTTCACAGGATCAAAAACATCAGAAAAATCTTTGTACTCTTTTGGAAGATCTGAAGGATTGGGTTGTACTATGGCACAAGTAAGGGGCATAATGGAATCTGTTGTTTCTTGATAGCAATGTTCCTTACAATAGACTGAGTCTAAAGTCACTGTGCGTTTAACCCAGTCTATTCTAGGGTTGTGGAGTTCTAACCACGGTATTCCTAAGATGACCCCAAACGCTGGTGTGTCGATCAAATCAAATGTAGTATATTCTGTGTGACCATTGTCAGACACGAGAATTAAGGGTGTGGTATGGAATCTGATTAAACCTGAAGAGAGAGCTGAACCATCAACTGCGCGTACAGGTTCTGGCTCTTTTTTGGGAACTTGAGTTAGTTGTAATTTCTTAGCAAATTCCAGATCAAAAAAGTTACCAGTAGCTCCTGAATCGATAAGTACAGGTATGCTATGCCACTGGTGATTAGACAAAATCAAAATCATTCTAATGGTGCAATGCCTAGGTATGTAATTTCTAACACAGGTTACATAATGTGAGATCCTCTGACTTTTTTCGCTCGAGAAATCAATCTCTTTTTTTCTCGAGACATCTAGTTTTCCGACTCCTGTGCAATGTTTTGTGTAACTGCCATAACCTTCTTTTTAATTGGTCTAATTGGACAGTCTTTGGCAAAATGACCAGATTTACCACAGTATAAACATAAATTACCCTTTCTCCTTCTATCTTTTTCTTCCTGCGTCAAGGGTCCCTTGATTCCTTCTATTTGCATAGGTTCTACCTGAGCATTTTTATCCTCAACTGTCTTCCTTTCAGTCTTGAAATGTAAATTTCTAAAATGATTTCTTGGCTTTTCGTTTTTTCTTTCTCCTAATCTGTGATCAAGTTTTATTACCAGATCTTGAAACTCAGCAAAATCTTCTGGTAGATTCACTATGTGAGCCAGAGAATCTTTTAAATCTTCCCTAAGGCCTCAATAAATTTATTATACTCTTTTATTCTCAGGCCACTATGTTTCTGCCAATAATCTGTGGTAACATATGAGATTAAATCCTTAGAGCCTTGACGTAAGTTTAACAATTCATTGTCTGAAGCCTGCAAGAAAACATGTTTAGAAAACAAGCTGGACATGGCTGTTTTAAAGTTATTTAAGTTATGAATTAGTGGATCGTTCCTGTCAACTAAGGGCATGGCCCAGTTAGCCGCCACTCCTCCCAAATAAGAAATTATAAATGCCACTTTAGAAGTATCAGTGGTAAAAATCTGTGGTTCGCACAAAAAATGTAGTTGACATTGACTTATAAAAGTATTGAAAGAATTACTATCTCCAAGAAACCTTTCAGGATTTGCTAAAGGAACCGGACTAGGTGAAACCACTGTTAATTGAACTGGCTGATTTTGCTGTTGATAACTAGGAACCCCAAATTTGGGTGAAGCTAAACCGGGAACCCCAAATTAGAGGGGAGTAGAAAGAGGCAAGAGGGATACAGGTAGAAGCGAGAGAGGTACAGACAGAAGCATGAGAATTACAGAGAGATCTAACAGGGGTGCAGAAACAGGGACGAAAAGTTCAGAAAGAGGGAAAAGATGTGCAGAAAGAGGCAAGAGAGGTGCAGAAATAGGCAAGAGGGCTGCAAAAAGAAGCAATAGAGGTACAGAAAGAAGGAACAGGGGGGCAGAAACAGGCAAGAGAGGTACAGAAAGAGGGAAGAGAGGTGCAGAAAAAAGCAAGAGAAGTCATAAAGAACCAACATAGGTACAGAGAAATGCAAGAGCAGTGTTTAGAGAAGCAATAGAGGTGCAGAAAGAGGCAAGAAAGGTGCAATAACAGGCAAGGGAGATGAAAAAAGAGGCAAGACAAGTGCAGAAAGAAGCAAGAGAACTGATGAACTAAGCAACAGGGGTGCAGAAATAAGCAAGAGAAGTGATGAACAAGGGAAGAGGGGTGCAGAAAGAAGCAAGAGTGGTGCAAAAAGAAGCGACAGAGGTGCAGATAAAGGCAAGAAGGGTACAGACGGGGAAAGAGAAGTGTGGTAAGAGGGAACAGAAATGTGGAAAGAGGCAAGATAAGCGCAGAAAGAAGGAACATATATTCAGAAAGAGGGTAGAGAAGTGCAGACAGAAGGAACATAAATGCAGAAAGAGGCAAGAGATGTTCAGAAAGAAGCAATAAAGGTGCAGAAAGAAGTTAAAGACGTATAGAACTAGGCAAGAGAGTTGCAGAACGAGGGAAGAGGGTGGCAGAAATAAGCAAGAGGGGTGCAGAAAGAAGCAAAAGATGTGCAGAAGGAGGCAACAGAGATGCAGAAAGAGGCAAGAGAGGTACAGAAAGAGACGAGAGAGGCACAGAAAGAGGCAAGAGAGATGCAGAAAGAGGCAGAACTGGTACAGAAAGAGGGAAGAGGGGTGCAGAATGAGGCAAGAGGGTTGCAAATAGAAGTGCAAAGAGAACCAATAGAGGTGCAGAAAGAGGCCAGAGGAATGCAGAAAGAAGCAACAGAAGTGCAGAAATTATCAACAAAGGTGCAGAAAGAGGCAAGAGAGGTGCAGAAAAGAAGCACCAACAATGCAGATAAAAGCAACAAAGGAGCATAAAGAGGCAAGTAAAGTGCAGAAAGAAGCAAGAGGGGTACAGAAAGAAGCAACAAAGTTACAGAAAGAGGCAAGAGAGGTGCAGAAAGATGCAATAGAGGTACAGCAAGAGGGATGCAAAAAGAAGGAACAAACGTGCAGAAAGAGGCAACACAGGTGCAGAAAGAGGCAGGAAAAGTACAGAATGCAGAAAGAAGAAACAGAGGTGCTGAAGGAGGCAAGAGAACTACACAAATTGGAAAGGCAGTTACGGAAATAGGCAAGAGAGGTGTAGAAAGAGGGAACAGGTGTGCAGAAACAGGCAAAGGATGTGCAGTTAGAGGGAAGAGATATGCAAAAAGAGGGAAGAGGTATCCAGAAAGAGGCACGATGAGTACAGAAAGAGGCTTGAAGGCTGCAGAAAGAACCAACATAGGTACAGAAAGAAGCAAGAGGGGTGAACAAAGAGGCATGCAAAATGCTGAAAGAAGCAACGGAGGTGAAGAAAGAGGCAATAGAAGTGCAAAAAGAGGCAAACGAGAGGGGTATAAAAAGGCAAGAAAAGTGAAGACAGAGACAAGAGAAGTGTAGAAATACCCAACAGAGGTGCAGAAAGATGCAAAAGAAGTGCATAAACAGGCAAGAGAGGTATGGAAAGATCTAAGGAAAGTGCAGAAAGAAGCAAGAGAAGTGCTGAAAGAAGCAACAAAGGTGCAGAAAGAGGCAAGAGAAGTGATGAAAGAGACAAGAGAGTTGTCGAAAGAAATACAGAGGTGCAGAAAAAAGCAAGAGAAGGGCAGAAAGAATAACGTGAAGTGCAGAAACAGGCAAAAGAGGTGCCAAAAGAGGCAAATGAGGTACAGAAATGGTCAAGAGGGGTGCAGAAAGAGGTAAGATGTGTGCAGAAAGAAGCAAGAGAGGTACACAAAGAAGCAAGAGAATTATAGAAAGAAGCAAAAGAGTTGCAGAAAGAGGCAAGAGAAGTGCAGAAAGAAGCAACAGAGATTCAGAAATAGGCAATAGAACTGCAGAAAGAGGAAAGAGAGGTGCAACGAGTAAGGGTGGTGGAGGCAATGGAAACATTGCCTCACCACATGTTACCCACATGGCAGATAATTTAACAATCATAAATTTGACCCAAAGGAAGTTGATTGGAACTTAAGAAACAGTGCTTAAACTAGGACTCACCTTCTGTCCCACAAACAAATTTGAATACACTCAAACACGTATTGAACTTTTCAAATTTTCTAGCAAAACGAAAATTACACAAATATTTTAAGTGAAAAGGGTCGCTTTCAAAAAAGAAGGCTGTTACAAATTGAACCAATAATGTGGATATTTTAAATAGAAATGATTCGGAAACACTGGCTATTCTAGAAGATTATCAGGAACAAAGAATATTCCACATGGGAGAGATAAGGGATAGTTTGGACAGAGTGGAACACCTAGGGATAACGCAGAAAGGACCATCAAGCTCATTTAACCCATTGACCGTGTCGGGTATTCCACAGCGGTGTTGGCAAAATAATGAGTGGGCGGGTTTCGGACTGCCCCAGGCCATCTTCCGCACAAGCATACTGTGATGTTGGATGTTCTATGCATGCAAGGGGTTAATCCTCCATCCACCTTTCTATTGCAAATTCAAATGGACATGATTGATGTATTTACAGAAACGGTGACCAAAGATTTTGTGCAAACACGTGCTACAAGGACAAATCAAATGAGTGGAATAAACATCACCAGTGAACAAAGGAAAGCATTAAAGAATCTACAAGATGATAAAACAATCGTCTGTATACCGTCAGATTGAAAGACAACTACTGTAAAGAAGCACTGAGACAATTACAGGATACAACCAGTTACATGGAAACATCTATGCAGGAATGTAACAATAGCATCAAGGAGAATCACACTTTGATTCAGAAGTGGAACAACAAATGGATGCTTAAAATTGAGGAGTACCAGTATCTTTGCTGTTCCCATCCATGGTTACCCACCCGTTACCATCTACCTATAGTCCAGCAAAAACAGAATTAATCCCCTGGGGCATCCTTATTTTTCTTCCTGGGGAAGACTCACAGAGAACATGTCAATTTATGCTGATCACATTTTGTTTGACCATGTAATCATCTTACTTTGTATGTTAAGGATGCTACAGATTCCCGAAGGTAGATTGAAAGAATCAATTGGGAACCGGACTTCGGAATTATCGTCCTGGATATCTCTAGCCTGTATACGAGTATTGAGCATAAGAATGGACTGACTGGATGCAGTTTTCTAAATGGATGCTCATTGAAGTACATGGACCATAATGCCATGCTGATTGAATACAAACATTTCTGTTTACATAAAAACATTGTACTGTTTCAGGACCAACTCTAGAAACAAATACAGGGGATGGCCATGGGTACCTGCTTTGCTCCCAGCTATGGAAACTTGGCTAGTGGGAGAAGTGGGAGGCCTGGTCAGCTATCCATGATGAATGGGTCAACCACATAGTGAGCTGGAACAAATATATTGAGGATTTTTTATATACCGAGGACACTGAAGCACAGTGCAGACTCTGCTGAGACAGGAGGAGGCGGAAGACCGAAGCAGAGAGCAGACAGACAGACAGACAGACCCCACTGAGGTGCTGCGATGGGAGACTGGTCAGACTCTAGGCAAGGATAGACCTACGAATGGGAAGACTCAGACTGGGGTCAACAAGGAGAGACCTACGAATGGGAAGACTCAGACTGGGGTCAAAGAGAGACCCCCGATTGGTGTTATTGTGGCGAGCGTGAACACATAGAAGCAGAGGAGGAGAATATCTGCTGCTATCAACACAACTGCATGCTGAAGAACATGAGTGACTACGATATGAACTGCATTACTTCCCACCCAGCATTTCAGTCTGTGGTGTTAGATTCATTTGACGTGGAGACTACCTACTACATCTACCGAATGACAAATTACGGATGGGGCAAGCTGTCCATCGGTGAACTGCACATGTTCAATTCATCTTACTGCAGAACTTACCCCAGTCTGTGGAAACCTAGGGATTTGGCTGATGCCCAGTGGAGCTACCATATAGCTAAAGAGGAGATTTCCTTGTTGACTCCCCTCCCTGCGGTCACCTACCCTGCCGGACCTTGGGCGAATTTTCCCCTCGTCTCTACGTCCTATCTTCCTCCTACCCCTTTACCCTATCCTCTTACCCTTCTTGCTCCATTCACCTTGTCCTATATGTTCTTTAAATGTTTTTCTTGATACTTATGTAACTTTTAACTGATGTAAATTGCAACATTATTTTCCCTCATGTAAAGCGCTCTGATTCCATATGGTCTAGCCAGCGCTATATAATTACTCATTAATTAATTTTTTTCCCATTTAGTTCTCTTTCTCTCCTTGTCTTCCTCCCTAGCTCCTATCCACTCTCCCCTGAATCTATCACCTTGCCTGCTAGTCTGCCTAGCCCCCTGTCCTTTGTGCCCTTTGACTAAGCATTCCTTCTCCCCTTGTTGGGGAAAGATCCAATATTTATACTCTGGAGTCTCAGCATACCCGCTGAGAGAGTCCACTGTGCCAAGGGAGCCACTCACAGCTGAGGTATGGTATGGCAATGCTGGGCCAGGGGAATTGCCATACCACTTTCCCTGGGATCACAGCTTACTGGACTTTGGACGTTGCTTTGACTCGTGCTTTGTGTCCCAGTCTCCCTTCCCCTCCTCTTTCCTTGCAGTGTCCTTCACCCTCCCTTTCTCTTTCCCTCCTTCATTACTGTCTACTTCCCCAGCTCCTTCCCCCTCCCCTAAATCTTTCCCCTTGCCTGCTTTTCCCCTTACGTATTTGTGCTTATTGTTTATCCTGACCTTACAAGTAACTATGTTTCCATGCTCTAATAACTGTGTAACCTTTGTAACGATGTAACATGTAACTTTGATCTGTTGCTCATGTAAAGTGCTCTGACAACTTCAGGTCTAGCCATCGCTATATAAAACCTTAAAATAAAATCACAATCAGCAAATGAATATCTGGCAGCACTTCATAGAAAGGAGGTCAGTCTATAGTTCACAGGAGAGCTAAGTTCAACTGCTGTTAATGTTTTAGACTTATGAGGTTTTTGTCTTTGATGAAAGGATATGCATGGCTCTATATAGAAAACATACAGCATGGAATTCTACACTGCATGTCACTATTAGTCATGTGACTAAGCTAAAAAATAGCATTCCATATGGTAAAATATTGCGTATAAAGAGAAATTGCAATAGAGATTGTGACTTCAAGACAGCAGCAACTGAAAGTATCCAAAGATTTGAGATCAAAAGCTATCAAACTGCAATCTTAAATAGAGTGATGGCAAAGGTACAATACAAACTGAGAGTAGACCTTCCCAAAGATAATTGCAGGAAGGGAGATACTCCAAAAGACTTGAGGATGATCACCAATGTCTTAAGTGATGCAAATGGCATTAGAGGGGTATTACGCAAGGACATTCTTGGCCATAGGAACTGCCATATCCCTGGGTCAGGCCCCTATTCAAGGAAGGAGTTTTCACGAGGCCTCCCTCCTGGATTGGTACATGGCCCTGGGGACCATCACCCCCCTCATCTCCCCAGGGCCGGCTACAGCAATGTCCGAGGATGACCACCCCTGGAACATTGCAGTCTGCTATGCCATTTTAAAATTAAAAAAAGCAAAAAAGAAAAGTTTGGGACCGGTGGATGGGGCTTTAGGGGTCAACATCATCTGAGGAGGAGTGACATGCAGCCCCTTTCTATTAAAAAATACATATATATATCTGGTCTGCGGTTGCTTTACGGTGAGGCATCGACCTGCGCTGCACCTAACACACCCACTTGGGTATATTGTGACATTTGGAGGTACTGTGGTGCCCACTGTGGTTTTATTTAAATGGTTAGTACCGAGACCAAGATTCATGGAGCATACGCCCACTGGGGTGGGTACATTTAATGCGCGTAGATTGCCAGAGCTACTGATTGCTTCCAGCCAGTGAACAAGGGCGGGACCACGCCCGAAACACGTTTGGCTTTTAATATGTGCGAAGAGCGCCAGGCTGTTTGCTTATGCTATCCCCAGATTAAAGGATTGGACCTTCCGTGTGTGGCCTTCTTACAGGGAGGGAACTCTGTTTTGTGATATGTATATATTGTCAGTGTTCACAATATTTCCACCGGAATTTCATGGACATGAAGCAAGATCCACAGCTTCTCTAAGCCACCTAATGCACCCAACAATGTCAAAATGACAATCGTAACCCGGGGAACAAGGGAAACAAAACAAGGGCAAAGGGAAGAAATCCCACATCGTTATTCCAAGTGGCATGGGACCCGTCAGGAAAGGGCATGAGGCTTAAAATAATAAAGCCAAATCTTGAATTATCTCGTCCTCCTTATAATGGGTTAGGCTTTTGTCTTATTCTCTAATCAATGTATTGCTTGTGACATTTAATGCATTAAAGTGTTTGTTCTGAATCCAGCGTAAATAACAAAAAATGAACCTTACATTCAGGTATACTCTCTTTTTTTATATATATTGATTCACCAAAGAAAAAGGGGTGGATCCCCACAGTGCCAGGAGCAGAATCAAGTAAGTATTAGCAGATTCAACATGTGAAAGAGCAGTGCGAAATTACTGTTACCGTTAATTTTCTATTATATTGAGTTGATATTTTAATCTTCTTCTTCCTTTGCAGTTACACGAAATACCACAAACAGACGTCGCCAAGAAGGGGCCAAAATAGAGATGCGGCCAGGGAGAGATGCTGCAGATGAAAATGCCACAGGAGGGATGCCACCGAGGAGAGATGCCACAGGAAGGATGCTGCCGAGGAGAGACACCGCCGAGGGTAGGAAGGCCCGCAGGGAAAAAGCCGCTCCTCACAAGAAATGAAGCGTCCTGGGAGAACTTCAGGTATGTAGAAACCGGGATTGCTTCAAGCGCAAAGGAACGCGAAGTGTCACTGCTCGAGGGAGGCCAGGCTTTGACTCTCCTGACCTCCATCCGTGCATGCGTGCAGCAGCCATCTTAGTAGTCCGCTGGGATCAGAACCAGCAGTCCTGACATATAATACTATTGACTCACTCTCGGTTATGCCTTGTGACTGGTCAGACCACCACATTATCTCCTTCCAAATTCCATCCGCCTTCAAGAAAGTCTTCCCGCTACAATTAAGCAGAAACAGTGGATAAGAGTCACAAAAACACATCCATTGGAACAGCCTGACCTCTCAATGTGAGAAGGTTCTCATCCCCCTAATAACGGGTTAGACGTCAATGACCTCACAACTCACTACAACTCCGTAATGACCAAAGTCAAAGCAAGCCGCTCCACCAAAACTCAAAAGAATTTGGGAAAGAGACAATAACCCATGGCTTCAGCGAAGCCTTAAATGAAGAGAGACGCAAACTCAGATCAGTGGAACGGAAATGGAGGCAACACCCCTCCCCCCATCATCTCAAACTTCTCCGGAAATCGAGAAACTATTACAATAAAAGTATCCTACAATCAAAAAAATATTTTTTTAGATCAGAACTAGACAAGGCCAAAGATAGAACAAAGAAACTCTTTGAAACAACAATCTAACAAATTAGCTAAATCTTCACTCCTAACTTCGAAATCACAGTTGAGTAGTGTAGAACTCGCCTCATTTTTCTCTGCAAAAAGTAGCTCTCTTCAACTCGAACTTATTGCAGCAGCACACAACTCAGCCACCCCTAAGGGCAATCAAGTCAATATGCCTGCAAGACGTGAGCTATCACTGCCCAAAGATAACTCTCTATGGGCCACTTTTAAACTCTTCGATCTAAATGAAATCACCAATATTATTACAACAACCAAACTTAACAACCACTTCAACAACCCTGCCCCCTCAAATTGTTTATCCCACCTCTTCCATATCATCTCTCCTCTTTGGACCAGGATCATCAATGCCTCTCTTGCACAAGGTCACATCCCAGATTGCTTAAAAACAGGACAAGTCACCCCTATCCTTAAAAAACCTACTGCAGATAACTCCGACCCCAACAACTTCTGACCTATAACTAATATTCCAATGCTAGCCAAGGTCCTGGAAAAATGTGTTCAGCAACAACTAAACCAACACATTGCGAACTTCAATCTACTGAACATTCACCAATCGGGTTTCAAACCCAGGCATAGCATAGACACAGCCATCCTACATATAGTAGATGATGCCCTGCAAGCCCAAGGATCGCAGCAAAACATGTCTGCTGGTTTTACTCGACCTCTCCTCAGCCTTCTATACGGTCAACCACGATAAACTACTAAGAAGACAGGATGGGTTTTTCTGGTAAAGTCCTTCAGTGGTTTAAATCCTTCCTGGAAAACAGAACACAATCCTACTTGATCAACAACAATCTTTCAGTCTCCTCCCCTAACCTACTAGGAGTTCCTCAAGGCTGCACACTATCTCCCATGCTATTCAACCTTTACGTAGAACCACTCACTGAGCTACTACAGCTCAAGAACATATCATTCCACATGTATGCAGATGACACACAATTATACATCAAGATCTCCTCTATTGAAGATTTAGGGTCAATGAACACAGCCCTCGAAAAGACAGTTCAATGGCTATCGACCAACTTCCTCAAGCTAAACTCTCAAAAACCAGAGTTTCTCCTAATCTCCCCCCAAGAACCCCGAGAGACAAAGGAATGGATCAAAACTATCACGGCATTGAACTTCACGCCATATCACTAGGAATCACTCTGGATAAGAACCTGAACATGCAAAAACACGTCAACCTATTGGCTAAAAATGCCCACTTCCATCTTAGCTATCTCAGAAAATAAAACCATTTCTCGAGAATGCGGACCTCAAATCTGAAGTCCAGTCCTTAGTTATTTCTAGACTGGAGTACGGTTGTACCACCCTCGCAGGGCTTCCCAAACTCTCAACAGCCCCTCTAAAAGCTTGCCTCAATGCGGCAGCAAGACTCATAATAACAGGGTCTAGGAAATTCGACCACATATCGCCACACCTGTAAGCACTCAACAGGCTACCCTACGAAGCTCGAATCCACCTAAAAATGGCCTGCATCACACACAAGGCGTTCGGTACCTAGTCCAAAAACTCAGCTTATCTGGAGGAAACAGACATTCAAGGAGTGCTAATAATCTACTTCTGAAACCTTCACGTTTCAAACAGTCTAAAACTTCCAACTAAGCATTCTCTGGAGCAGCTCCAAGAATTTGGAACTCCCTTCCACCACACAACAGAAAAATCTCCTCTATCCTTCTCTTCAAAAAGGAAACAAAAGTATTCCTGGTGAGCAAATTCCGACCTTAAAGCAATACCAACACATCACAAGATCGACAAACTCCTAACTACCTTACTCGCTAGTCCATTTATTAGGACCTTCGTGAACTTAAACTGTGCTGTTTGGGCCCAGAACATTCTTCTCATTGGGGCCATGAGAACTGTTGACCCACAAGAATATAAATGGTCTGTTATTGTTTGTCAAAACAAGTCTTCTCAATGTTGTTACTCCTTGTTACTCTTAAACTATGTTTCTTTGTATGCAACGTTCCCCTTTGAATTTTTCACCTTACGCCTCATGTAAAGCGCTCTGATACCCTAGCTTGGGTCTGGTTCGCGCTCTATAAAACTCTAAAAATAAATAATAAATATATATATATATATATTCACTGAAAAAAACATAGGTTTTACAGACGTTATAGTTAGGTATTAGCATTTGAAAACCTTAGAAATTTACTTATACAAAATGATAGAAATTCCCCTGTTATAGTTAGTTGAGCAAAATATAACTCGCCCCCCTGCAATGCACTGCTGATGACGTCAGATGTCACATCATTCATGACATGGTCGGTGACATCACTGAGGACATCACTGATGACGTCATCCAGTGACTATGTGTTTCTATAACATGTAAATATGTTTTATATATATATATGCGAAGGTGTAATGAAGAATGAATAGGTGTATAAGATGCATGATTAAGTAGGTGTGTGACTGACTGTATAAGTAAGTGATTAATTGTGTCTTACTTAATGCATGTGTTAGTGACTGATACAGACATTCACACAGTTTATGTTATGTTATGTTATGTTAAGCGCTCGTACGCCCGTGGGCTTCATGGCGCTGTCGGAAGGGAACATAACACAAATCATACTCTAAAAGTAAGCTTGTTTGAAAAGCCACGCCTTAAGAGAGTGTCTAAAGGCGAGAAGATCAGGACTCAGTCTTAAAGGCAGTGGTAACAAGTTCCAAAAGGTGGCTGCCAGATGGTCAAAACAGCAGCCGCCAAGGCGTTTTTTCTTAAAAGTAGGGACAGCTAGAAGAGCTTTATGAGCTGAACATAGATTTAAAGAGGGGTTGTATCTAGAGACAAGTTTTTTTTATAAAATTTGGACCCGTATTTTGTAGGGTTTTAAAGATGATACAACCTGTTTTAAACACAATCCTCTGTATCACGGGTAGCCAATGTAGTTGTTCTAGGCCAGATCTAATAGACTGCCATTTCAGTTGTTTAAGAATGAGCCTGGCAGCTTGGTTTTGAACAAGTTGGAGTCTTTTTAACAGGCCAGCTAGAAGTCCCAAATAGAGGCTGTTTGAAAGATCCAGTCGGGACAGGACAAGGGCAATAATAACCTGGATAAGTGCAGAGTGTGTAAGGAACTGGGCAATTTTCTTTATTTTCTTAAGTTAAAAAAAACTAGCGGAGACTACTGTACCAACTTGTCCCTTCAATGAAAGATCTGCGCTGAGTGTGACTCCCAGACTTTTAACCGAGGGAGATTTGGTGGGTGGGACCCCCATAGTAGGTGGCCAAAAACATGGGCCCCAGCTTAGTTCGCTTTTCCCAGGCAAGATCAGTTCTGTCTTGCCTGGGTTAAGTTTTAGATGGTTGAGGGTCATCCACCTCTGTATGTGTGTCATGGTGTTCTGAAATTCTATCACAGAATCTGCAGTATTGAGGGGAAAGACAAGTTGGAGATCATCCGCATAGTTATAGATAGTAACTTTAGCATTCCTTAAGGAGTATAATAGTGGACGAAGATAAAGATTAAATAATAAAGGTGATAATAATGATCCTTGAGGGACCCCACATATAGTGGGAGTTCTGGGGGCTGTGAAGGTACCAAGTCTCACTGATTGCGTGCGTCCTGTAATAAAAGAAGTGATTCAACTTAAGGCAGGGCCCCTGAGGCCGGCTTGTTCGACACGGTTGATAAGGATGGTATAAACAACCGTGTCGAACGCGGCCGGCAAGTCAAGGAGCACAAGGGCCTGGTGAATGCCTCTGTCAGCATTACATCTTAGAGTATTTTGGACAGCAAGGATCTCAGCTTCCGTCGAATGACAGGGGCGGAAGCCAGCCTGGTTGGGTTCCTGGTATTCTGTTTTTTCAATGAACTTGGACACAGAGGTAGAGACATGGGCTTCCAGGATTTTTGATGCATAGGGCAGAAGAGACATTGGCCTATAGTTTATTGGATCGTGTGGGTCTGCTCCTAACTTTTTAATTAGTGGGATAAGCAAGGCATTCTTAAAGCTGCTAGGCACCTTGCCCTATAGAAGAGATTCATTTACCAGCAAAAGAATGCCCTGTGGAATAGCCGACCCCACCTCTCTGAAAATGTATGGGGGACAGATATCGTCAGGTGATCCAGAATTGACACGGACAAGAAGATCAGACAAGGTTTTTATATCGATAGACGGGAAGGTGTCTAGTATGACAGGATTAGGATAGATATCATCCAGGGGGGCAGGGGCCGGAAAATTAAGTATGCTCTGTTTTATAGTAATGATTTTATTTATAAAGAATGCATTCAAAGAGTCACAGAGCTCCTGCGTAGGAGTAACCAAAAGGGTAGTTCTATCACTGTTGCAAAGATCGTTCACTATATTGAACACATCTTTTGTTTTATTCTGAGAATTCAGATTTTTTCTGAGAAATAATTGGTTTTCTGTTTTAAGATAGATTTTTGATAGTTTTTTCAGGCCACACACTTTGTCTTGTGGTAGATACCTGGTCCTCCACTTCCTCTCTTCTTGACGGACTTCAAGTTTTAAGGTCTTCAAGTGTGAAGTAAACCATTTATGTGTGTCATTAGGGCATGAGCCGGGGAAATTCATACAGGATGCATGGATGTCAGCTGCCAGTTGGATCCTGTGTGAAAAAGTTTCTTCAATGACATCGATATCTTTGGTCATTGAAGGCAGGGTAGTGGCCAAGGTATCCAGAAAAGCCGGCGTATTGATACCTTTCCATTTCCTAATTTTTCCGCCCGCCCGGATTGGCTGTTTCATGCCTCCGTCAATAGTAAGTGTGAAATGTATAAAAAAGTGATCAGACCAGATACAAGGAGTTATAGAAGGAGTGGATAGAGAAAGATTGTGAGAGCATATTTGATCTAAACTGTGGCCTTTCTCATAGGTGGGAGAGTGAATATGTTGGGTTAGGTTCAAGTCTGAAAGTAGGTCCTTGAGTTCTGCTGCCTGGGAGTCAGTATTATCGAACCAGAAGTTAAAATCCCCAATTAAAACAGATTTTGAATAATTTGTTACCATAGAGGCCATTTGTTCGGCCAGTGATGCAGGAAAGGTGGGCATGGATTGAGGGGGTCGATAAAGCAAGACTAGTAATAGTGCCCCACTGTCAGTGTCAGTCTTAAAAACAATATTCTCCGTGCTGGTCAGGACGAGAGAGGGGAGTGTGATAAATTTATGATTGTTATGAATGATGGCAGCCACTCCTCCGCCCTTTTTACCAGCGGATCGGTTAGCAGTTAAAATATAATAATCAGATGGGAGATAAGCCTGAATGTCTGTCAGTGAATCCTGGTTAAGCCAGGTCTCGGTTAAAAACACAATATCAGGTTTCTCAAATATCAATATTAAAAATATATCCACTTGGTGTTTGGCCATGGAGCGCATATTAAGGTAGATGCAACAAAGTTTGATCTGTGGTTTGTGAAGTGGCTGAGTGACAGTATGTGAACATAGGTTAAAGCTGGAATTAGAAGCAGTATATTTAATTTTTGAGACACCGTATAAGGAGGTGCGTTTTAGTACGTGCAGGGGTAATGCCGGGCAGAGGTGTTCAGGGGGTCTTAAAGTAAGTAAATCGTTAGAGGAATAAGTATGTGTTTGGCTAGAAAATATGGCCCCTGGCCCTGGCTGGCCGCGGACGGGCGTAGACGGGCTTACCTTAGGCGCACCTTCGGTGCGCCATCTTCGCGCCCGCTGCGCTCGTCCGCTGCGCTCCTGAATGCACATTGCGTTTTAAGCCCTGCCTCCCCAGAAGAGCTAGACCGCTAGCTCTGGTCCAGCCCGATCCAAATGGCGCCTCGCCCTCCACAAAAAACGGCACAGTCAGCCGCGGTGGAAGAGGGCGAGGTACAGTTCAAATTAAAGCTTTCCAGCTATACAGTGCACATAAATGGTGAGTGAATAAAAATTCTGTTAAAATATGGCGAGACAGCACCAACATCTAAATCATGCCACGCTGTCTAAGGCTTTCTGCAAAGTATTGTGCGCGATATAGCGCTAGGTATTGCGATCAGATTCCCGCAGCAAACCTCAGGAGCTGCCACCAACCTGAGAGTCCTAGGTTGTCATATGGTGTGTAAGCATTCGCATAGTTTGGTTAGCAACTAAATGAGGATCTATATAGGCTATTGATTGCTTGTATGAGTATCTGTATGGGTGCCTGAGTGTCTGTGTGGGTGGATGGGGGTGTGACTCTGTGCATAAATGTGTTTGGTGGATAATTCACTGCCCATATGTATTCAAGTCTGTATCTGTGAAGGGCTGTATGGCTAGTTGAGTTTGTGTATGGCAATCTTGGTGAATGAATGGATGCCACACTGGTACATGTGTAAGTAACTGCATATGTGAAAGACAGTATATATGAGTGTTGGACTGTATAAATGACTATATGTAAGAGTGAGTGATTGTGAGACTGCCTGTATGGATCAGTGTGTGCCTGTATTAGTTATGGCATTAAAGCGAAAGTATGTGTTAGTATATGTATAAATAAGTGAGGTGGTATGTGTATAACTGTACAGGTGAGTAAACAAAAGTGTGATTCATTATTTCCATTACTGAATAGGTGTGTGAATAACTATATGAATGAGAGGCGGTGTCTTAGTGTCTGTATAGATATGTACCTGAATATGATAATGCTGTATTGATGGCTGACTGTATGTATGAGTGACTCTATTAGTGAATGAATTGATGTGTGTGTAGACCTAGGAATTAGTCAGTGGATCTGTACTAACTGGTATTTGTGTGTTCATGGTTTCGAAAATGATAGTCTGTATTTTAGAGTGGGTGTATCAAGTGTTATATTAGGGTCTGATGAGGTGCATCGGATTGTCACGTGGATGATGTCATCAGTGATATCATCAGTGATGTCATTTAAGATGTCATCAGAGATGTCACTTACCATGTCATGAATGATGTATTTGTGACATCATCAGCAGTGCATTGCTGGGGCGAGAGTTATAGTTAGCTCAACTAACTATAACAGGGGAATTTCTATTGTTTTGTATGAGTGAAATGTCAACTATAACCTTCCCGAAACCTATGTTTTTTGCAGTGAATTTCTAAGGTTTTTTAAATGCTAATTCCTAACTATAACATCTATAAAACCTATGGTTTTTTCAGTGAATTTCAAAGGTTTTTTCAATGTTAATTTCATATTTTAATATTTATAAAACCTATATTTTCCTAATTTTTTCTATAATATTTTTGAACTCTATTATCCTTTTTTTTTACTTTAAAAAATATGTCATGTTTTATATTGTCAAAAAAAATATGTATATAATTTTTTTTGGGAGAAAACTAGAGTCCCATACCAATAGTCCACCAAGCTCTATCAGCACGCGAATCCTATCCGCCATATTGAAATGATGCGCATTTAATTTCCAACAAGTTTGTGGCACTATGTTCTGAAAAACAACATATACGTATGAGGTCGCGCCAGCTGCTACTTTGGTATTCGACGGGTACGCAATATAAAGTCGCACGTTACGTCATGTACGTATGGGGTCGCACCCACTGTGCATTGCGTATGCGACGATTGGGTGCTGCCAGGCCCTGTTTTACATCATAGATGTAAGGTGTCGCGCCGGGTACACTGTTGCCTCATTTGTTTTCTATGTCTCAAAATTATATTTAAATAACTTTCAAGTGTATATGAGAGCAAGCGATAATCTAAAATATTTTAAACATTTATATATTTCTAACTGTAATAAACTTATATTATATTAAATATATTTTCTCAAAATCGCATCGGGTACGGTCTCCTTACGCGATTGCCATGTGACCTAAAAAAAAGCATTTGATTAGTTCATAACATTTCCCATTGTAGCAGTTGAAAAACGCCACCCATTTTAATCATTCTCTCTACAGCATTTGTTGAGACACACCTCTTCTGCTTAGAGAGCTTTTTTGAAAACGTTTTGCTATGTACACATACCTTACACTACACACAATGTGCAACCATCATCTTCATCAATATTTATGGTCTGTACAGTAGCCTTCCATCTGTGATAGCCATATACCTAAAAGTTACATAACCAAAGTTTTCCCCAATACCAGAGCTTACATGGTTGCATACGCTGTCCACAGCACAATGTAATGTGGTACGGCCAAGAGGCAGTAACATCCACAGATAAAGAACACACGGACACAAATAGATAGTGGAAGTGGGTACGGGCACATGCGCTCAACACCTTTTCATTACCAGGGTGACATATCCAGTGACGTTTGTGCTGGATAGGTGTGGGGTGAGCATAAACCAACCCCAGGGAATGGTTGCTCTTAGCATCAACTACAACAGTAATCATTGGATCACACTCAGAGATTCAACAATAAAAGAGTCAATAGTTTGTGCTGCAGTAAAGTAGGGACAGTAGATGTGAAATAATACAGAAAAAATTATATCGTAAAAGAACCACAACTTGTGGTATACTGAGACACAAGCAATAGATCTGAAATAATACACAAAAAGATTTTATCATAAAGGGTCCAGCAATTCTAGTGCACTCAAATAGCCACATCAAAAGCATTCACCATGTGCACAGCCAGCGATGATGTGTGCTGCGGGTGGGCCGTACTAGGAGCAATGTCTGTTGCCATCAACACTGCATCGTCTGCAATAGCAACTCAATCTAAATTGTGAACAATGCTGTCTGCAGAGTAGGCCAGAGAGGGTGGTCAGCAAGGGGCCACAGCTATGTAACGTGAACTTGGGCTGTCCAGTTTGTCATACACGAAGCAACAAAAAGCGTGTGCGGAGCCTGCGATGATGCATATGTGTGGTGCGGAGAGAGCGCAGTGGAGCAATGTCTTTTCCTACATGACTGTGTCATCTACAATAGTGACTTGATCTGAATTGTGAACACTGCTGTCTGCAGTGTTAATTGAAGGCCATAGTCACACAGACATCCATGAATACTTTTTCTCACTTCCTCTTCACAAAATACAACATAAATTACAGAAAAATCTGCAATAAATAAATCAAAAGAATTTGAATTGTGATTTCTTCTGTTCACAGTGTAGACTATTCAATGTTCCTTTGAACTTGCAAGATGAATTTGGTCATTGTAGTAAACCTATAACTCATCTAAAAAAAGTTCTTCAAGCAAGTATACTAAAAGTATATTCTGTATATCTCAATAGACGTTGACTGGATTTTGTAATTAAACAATCACCACTCAATCTGAATTGTGAGCCCTGCTGACCACAGTGTAGGCCATAGGCAGTGGTCATTAATGCCTCACAGCCACGTGCTGTTAAATTCGGAAGCACAGAGTTGGTTGCACCTGATCGGAAGGGGTAAACAGAAATAATCACAGACTTTAACTTCTGACATCCTCAATCATAGAATCAAGACCCCGTTTGACTGTTTGGACCTGCTCTACTGTGGTGTACTCCACCAACTGGTGTCAACCAAGCACAATAATCATGTGCAACAGTTAGCTACGCAAGCACAGAGTCTGATGAACCTCAACGGAGGGAGTTCTATGGAAACCAAGCAGCAGGTAATATCGGACATCTTTAATTGTGGGATCAAGACACAGTTTCACTGTTGGGACTTAGAGTTAGTTGCACCTGGTTGAAGGGAGTATCTTCATCTCCACTCTCAGATGCAGTGTTAACATCATCCATTGTGGGATCAAGACACTGTTCCACTTTTGGGACCTAGAGTTGGTTGCACCTGGTCGGAGGGGGTGCACAGAAATTATCACAGACTTTAACTTCTGACATCCTCAATGATAGAATCAAGACCATGTTTCACTGTTCGGAACTGCTGTACCGCGGTGTAGTCCAGGTAGTACAATCAACCAAGAGTAATCATCTGGTACAGCAGTTAGCTACGGAAGCACATAGTCTGATGCACCTAAACGCAGGAGGTTCTGTGAAAAGCAAGCAGCAGATACATTAGACAACGTCCATTGTGGAATCAAGACACTGTTCCTCTGTTGAGTTGGTTGCACCAGGTCGAAGGGAGTACCTTCATCTCCACTCTCAGATGCAGTTCTAACATCGACCATTGTGGAATCAAGACACCGTTCCACTGTTGGGAACTAGAGTTAGTTGCACCTGGTCGAAGGAAGTACATTCATCTCCACTCTCAGATGCAGTTCTAACATCGTCAATTGTGGGATCAAGACACCATTCCACTGTTGGTACCTGTTTGACTACTATGTTGGCAGTATACACAGCACTCCACACTGCTGGGACTCAGGATGGGTGCTGTGTGCCTGTGTTGTGATAGCTAGCGTTGATCTCAGGTGCCTTCCAAGCTCACAGACGTCAGCCCAGGAGCTTCCGCCGGTGTGTGGTGGGCCCTCTTTCACATACAGCTATGTTGAAAGGTGAACTGTGCGGCATATATGCATCGCAGTGGCCACAACGGTTTCTGAGTACCAGCACGATGAGAGCATCATTCATGTAGCCACCTTCGCTCACAGGATCAACCTTGTTGCGGTGTAAGCTGCATAGACCTGGCAGACACGTTCACCATTCCGGAACAAGACCACACCCAGAGAAACTTGTCTTTTATTCATACCCCCACACTAGCCTTGTGTACGCCGAGCCTGCCCACTACGCTAAAGATTTGGGGGAAGGGGGCACGTACATGCTATGTTTCCGTAATCTTCCCTCCTGACTGTATTATTATGGTTGCGTCCACAGTGTACTTCACTCAATAGACCATCAGTGTATGTTGACATGTACATGTCTGTGCTCTTCATACTCCAGTCTGTCCGCCTATCCCCTCAAGACTTTGCATTGTATACTTTTATAATCGAGAAACACTTGCCACCTTTGCACATACTTTGATCCCATCTCTCCCGGCATTCTGCATTGTGTAACAGAGGTGCCATTCCATGTTTGGTTTGTGTCCATGGCTAGCCACGGTTCCCACAGTATGTAGAGTTGTTGTGTCTGTTAGGTGTACATGTTGATTGTCATGTTGTATGTGATTATACCTGGTAGCACGTTTATTCATGAGCAGTGGTTTCTCCCATTTACATATCGCTGCATTAAAGAGCATATAGAAGTTTTTCTCACAGGTAAAAACTGCGACCACTATGGCAGTCCTTCATTACTATCCAAGAATGTCTAACTGCATGACTCTTCTAAGCTTACAGCCCCCAATCTTGAGTGCTTTCTTAAAAGCACACCAACTCCCACAATCAGACCAACATTCACACAGCTTTCCAATGGCAGTTATCTGCTTCTCAATAACATGCACTGCACTCCTAGGGAATGTGAGCTGGCATACTGTATGTCCTTACTGTTTCAAACCAAGTAACTTCCTGTAGCAATGTCTATTCCAACCCACACAAAGTAACTCCCAAACTTCAATTTGGCCTTTACCATTTTCAACATATCTCACACTCAAGATCTGGAACACTTTTTTAACAAGGTCTCCTCCGGCCTTCTCACAGGCTTTCAAACTGTTTTTGGTATAATACCAGACTTCATTCATTCGATCATCTCTGGAATAACAAAAACAGAGCCTATAATCCTAGCTCTCTTTGCAGCCATCCTACTACTATTTTTGCTTGTAAAAAATGGCTGTGCTCCCTGTGGTAACAACCATGTCCGACAGAATACGCCTCTATGCAAAGCTACATCAATACCGTGAAAACAACTTTTCGTCAATCAATCAATCAAAGACATTTATAGAGCGCACTACTTACCCGTAGGGTCTCAAGGCGCTAAGGGGGTGGGAGGTGCCGTTACTGCTCGAACAGCCAGGTCTTGAGCTTCTTCCTGAAGGAGAGGTGGTCTTGGGTCAGGCGCAGGTCGGTCAGGAGAGAGTTCCAGGTCTTGGCGGCAAGGTAGGAGAAGGACCTTCCTCCTGTTGTCGCTCTACGGATGCGTGGGACGGCAGCGAGGGCGTGGCTGGCTGATCGGAGGTGGCGTTTGGGAGCGTAGAAGTTGATTCGGTTGTTGAGGTAGCTCGGGCCTTGATCGTGAAGGGCTTTGTGTGCGTGGGTGAGGAGACGGAAGGTGATTCTTTTGTTGACGGGGAGCCAATGCAGGTCTCTCAGGTGTCCGGAGATGTGGCTGTTATGTGGGATGTCGAGGATGAGTCTGGCTGAGGCGTTCTGGATCCGCTGAAGTCTCTTCTGGAGCTTGGCGTTGGTTCCGGCGTAGAGGGCGTTGCCGTAGTCCAGTCGGCTGGTGACGAGGGCCTGGGTGACGGTCTTCCTGGTCTCCGTGGGGATCCACCAGAAGATCTTCCGTAGCATGCGCAGGATGTTGAAGCACGCCGAGGAGACGGCGTTGACTTGCTTGGTCATGGAGAGGGAGGAGTCCAGGATGAAGCCCAGGTTGCGTGCGTGGTTAGTCGGTTTGGGTGCGGTGCCCAGGGCGGGGGGCCACCAGGAGTCGTCCCAGGCAGTGGGCGTGGAGCCCAGGATGAGGACCTCCGTCTTGTCTGAGTTCAGTTTCAGGCGGCTGGTCGTCATCCACTCAGCTACCTCCTTCATCCCTTCGTGCAGGTTGGCTCTGGCGCCGGCGGGGTCGTTGGTCAGGGAGAGGATCAGCTGGGTGTCGTCGGCGTAGGAGATTATGTTGAGGTTGTGTTGGCGTGCGATGGCCGCGAGGGGGCTCATGTAGACGTTGAAGAAGGTAGGGCTCAACGAGGATCCTTGAGGGACGCCGCAGATGACTTCGGTGGCTTCTTACTTGTACGGTGGTAGGAGGACTCTCTGTGTTCTTCCGTCGAGGAAGGAGACAATCCATTCCAGCGCCTTCTCCTGGATTCCGACGTTGCTGAGGCATTGCACTAGGGTGCGGTGGCAGACAGTGTCGAAGGCCGCGGAGAGGTCTAGGAGGATGAGGGCCGCTGTTTCTCCGTTGTCCATCATGGCTCGAATGTCGTCGGTGGCGGCGATGAGGGCGGTCTCGGTGCTGTGGTTGGCTCGGAAGCCGGACTGCGAGGGGTCGAGGGATCCGTTCGTCTCGAGGAAGGCGGCCAGCTGTTTGTTGATGATCTTCTCGATGACTTTAGCTGGAAACGGGAGGAGCGAGATCGGGCGGTAATTCTTGAGTTCGGTGGGGTCTGCTGTAGGTTTCTTGAGAAGAGCGCTGAGTTCGGCATGCTTCCAGCTCTCGGGGAAGGTGGCGGTGTCGAAGGAGGTGTTGATGATGTCCCGCAGGTGGGGTGCGATGACAGCGTCGGCCTTGTTGAAGACGTGGTGAGGGCAGGGGTCGGTCGGAGATCCGGAGTGGACGGAGTTCATCATGCGGACGGTGTCTTTGGTGCTGATCGGAGTCCAGGCTCGGAGGGCGGCGGTGGGCGGCGTAGCTATGGTCGTGGCGTGCGTCGGTTGGGTGCTGAAGCTGTTGTGTATGTCCGCGATCTTGTTGTGGAAGTAGGAGGCGAGGGAGTTGCAGAGATCTTGCGAGGGGGTGATGTCGTTGTTTCCGGCGTTGGGGTTGGAGAGCTCTTTGACGATGTTGAAGAGTTCCTTGCAGTTGTGTGCGTTGTTGTCCAGCCGGTCCTTGAATGCAGTTTTCTTGGCGGCTCGGATCAGTTGGTGGTGCTTCCGGGTGGCGAGTTTGAGGGTGGTCTTGTTGTCCGGTGTGGGTTCCTTTCTGCAGACTTTCTCGAGGGCTCGGCAGTTCTTCTTGGAGCTCTTGAGTTCGTCGGTGAACCATGGGGCTTTCTTGCTGCCGGGTCTGCTGGGCGGGGTCGTCTGCCTGCCTCTATCTATTATTGGAGTCAACTATAACATGACATTTATTTATACATATGCAATCTTCGTGTAACCATCTTTTTATTGCAAAACTGCCCATTCGACTGGCGAATGGACGTATGCCTTTCCAACATCCCAACATTCGCTCCCGATATCCAGCAGGTAATGCAGTATCTTGAAAACCATGAACTTGAGTGTTCAGGCAGTGGAGAAATGACGGATGCAACGCAAAGAGGTATTGTGGCGGAATGGGATTTTTGCGCAGCTGTGAACGATCTCATGCAACATGCAACCTTTCACAACATCGCAGATTGCCTGCCAATTTAAATTGCCTCTGCAACATTCGAGGAACATTACTGTCCCTTCGAGGATATGAATTGGATCGCTATGCTTTTCTCACACAATGAATCAGAAAAGGGGGTGGTGATGAACAGAGTGTCTGAATTAAGCAGACCACTCTTACCCAGTCCAAAGTTCAGGGCTTGATCCATCACCGTTTTTTAGCTCACTGCACCATCCCAGCTCAGAACCTGGCTACATGCAAATTAGTCTGTTCCTGTCCCAGTGCATGATGGGAACAGGGCAAACCAAACTACCAAGCCAATTCTTATACTGAGAAGGAAACAATCAGGATTCAAGCAAGTCGGGCCGAAGACGGCTGAAATGCCAGAAACCGGTCCCCGGTAGCTTGTCTCCTTTCTGGTGAAGAATTGGCTCCCCCCGCGCAAATCGAAAAAAAATCTTTTTTTGCCCAGCGGGACCCTTTTATAGCCCCCACATCAAACCTAGAGGGTCAGGGGGGGTCTACCCTGCCCCCTTATGGTCATTTCCCCCTTTGTTTTGGCCACCTCTTGTGTCTCGATCCTACCGAGACACAAGATGGCGGCCACTCCGGACTGACCATTTTATGAATGATGTAATATGTGACATGATCAGCAGTGGATTGCGGGTGCGCGATATATAGTTAGTGTAACTAACTATATATGCGAATTTCAATGGTTTTGTGTGAGTAAAATAAGGTTTTGTAAATGCTAATCCCTAACTATATATGGTCTATAACCTATGGTTTTTACAGTGAATTTTCAAGGTTTTGTAAATGCTAATTCCTAACTATATATGGTCTATAACCTATGGTTTTTTCACTGAATTTCAAGGGTTTTTTAATAGCAAATATCAAAAGCTGTAAAATGTATTCTTCTTTAAATCGAAAAATATATTTTATATGTTTTTATATATTATTTTTATGTATATATATTTTTTTAATTATTATTTTTTGTTTCGCTACCGGACCGCGTACCTACGTAGCTTCCCGTTAGCTCAATTTGGTGCCGCAACCCGGTCCGCGAACCGGTAAACGTTCCGTTAGAAAACAACATCGTGACTCGTCGCGTAAGCGCGACGTATCGCGTTGCCGCGTAATGCGTCTTTTGGCGCGCCGTGTTAGCGCACCCGGAAGTGTTCCGGAGCGCGAACCGACGCGCAACGTAAGCGTAACAGGTCATGTGACTTGTTAATAAAACTTTTTATTGGTTCATTTCACTTTTGGTTTCCTAATGATGTAAGGCTAGGTCATGTAACCTAAAAATAACACTTTTCATTGGCTTAGAACATTTTTTTTCCCAAATGATGAAAGCCCCCACCTTTTTTCTCACTCTGACTTTCAACTTTGTGAGAGGAAGACCTATTTTGATTATTAAGAGATGGCTTCAATAGCAGCTGCAGCTGGTGGACCCCCACCACCACCACCACCTCCTAGGAAGGAAGGAGCACCTACCCAGTTCATTCCCAACCCTGAGGAAGAGGAGGTACATGAGAGAGTATTCTTGCCTGAACAGCCCCGGAAATCCCACCACAAGGACAATTTCATTTGGCAGGTTTTTACATTTCCTCAAGGCCAAAAAAAGGTCAATGCCCGTCATGTAACATGCCTGATCTTTAAAGAAGTTCTGTCCCGAGGCACAGATAAAAAGTATAGTTTCGGGAACTATACTATGCATCGCCACATGCAAAGGTGGCATCCAATAAATTACAGCGTGGCTGAGGTGCGTAACCTCCGTGAAAACCCACCAACTCCTGTGGCCACCCCCTCAACTCAGGAAAGTCTTTCGGGACCAGAGGCGAGGGAGACCGTCCCCAGTATCCAGTCCAATTTTGCACACATCAAGCTAGTGTGTATTTATTGTGGGGGATTACTTTGTGACGGCGAGATGAGTATAAACTTAACAGTTCAAAACGCCCCAAAAAGTGATTTTTTTTTTGCTCCTGTTAAACAATTTCTAATGCCTGTTTTTCGTTGTTCCCCCTCAAAAAAAACAATGTTTTTTTTAAATTGTTCAAAAAATACAAAAAAAAGAAAAAATGTTCAGAAAAATAAAAAAAATATAAAACAAAAAAAACAATAAAAAAAAGTTCTTTTCAAAACTACCTCCCATATATAAAAAATTGCTAAAATGTGTAGCACTCTTGCAATCTCTTTTTTTTGATTCGCTTCCTGGTTCGCGCCCCGGTACGCGAACCGGAAGCAAACCAAAAAAAAAATCAAAAAAAAAATTGTAAATATAAGGGAAGGAGACAGAGAGAATAATGTTAAAAGAAAGACAGCTAGAGGGAGTAACACAGAGATACTGTATAATAGATAATTATACAAAGAAAAGTTGTAAGAGGGAAAAATTGAGAAAAAGAAAATAGAAAACGAAATGAAAGAAAAAAGAGTGTAGAAGAATAGAGAAAATAGTTACTTTGAGAATGTGAATGAAAAGGAATGAGGGAAAAAGCAAAGGAAGGAAACTGAGGGTTAAGGAAATAAAGCAGTGGAAGTAATAGAAGTTGAATGTGATAGAGATGTAAGGGAAAAAGTACTAAATACTTACTTTATAGTTGTTAACACCATCACTTATAATTTTTTTTATTTCAATCTGTGAAAGAAAGAACAAAAATTTGAAAAATATTAAAACATGTATTTAAAAAATAGAAAAGACAAGGTATAAGGTTGAAAATCATACAATTTTACAAAGAAATAAAGTTAGAGATAAAGATTCAGAAAGGAAAATAAAGTAACGGTGAAAGATAGACAGACTCAAAAAGAAATAGAAATAGAGTAAATTACTAAGTGAATAAAAAGGAGGATAGATTCAGTGACAGAAAAGAAGGATAGAAGAGAAAAATAAACTAAAGATGTGTAAGATACTAAAAGAATGTGAGTAAGGTAAACTAAATAAGGAAAGGGTGAATAAGGAGTGAGGGAGAGAGGGGACACAGAAAGTGAAGGAAAGAGTGTCAGATACAGACTGAGTGAAGCAACAAAGAAAGATAAATGAGTGAAGGTGAGTTATACTAACTGATTGCATCAAAAAAGGAGAACCCAAAATTATTTAATTTCGAAAACAAAAGGGAGAAAAGATGGAAAAGGGAAGCGAAGCAGAGGGTCTAAAAGCTAGAAAATGGTGTATGAGAAAAAAGAAAAAAGCAGAGTTGGAATAAGGAAACAAAGGTTGAAAGATAAGTGTAGTTAGAGAACAAGGGTGAAAGAGAATAAAACAAAAGGCAATGTGAGCATGTAAAGAGAATTGATATAAGGTAGTAAAAGACAAGTGAGCATGAGACAAGATTAGTACAAATTTAAAATCACAATACAAAATATAGAATTAATTATACATGTTAAATGGTTTATTTTTGCTGTTCTCAGAATATATCAAATTTCACTAAAAACAGTGAGTTGAAGGTATTCATCATATAACAGCGGGGAAAAAAACACAATCAAAAAGATTGTGTTTAAAAAACCCATATAATATAACAAATCAGAAATCCGAACTCATCAATAGTACACTTACTTTCCATGACGTCGAATGATATGCGATGAACAGCTTATACTCTGTTGTGCTCTAAAAAATCTGTGCCCGCCACTTTCTGAAAGAAAAGCTCTTTGTTTCTGAGTAATATGTTAGAAACAATAAATGACTTTTTGCTCTCTACCACACTTCTCCTCAAGGCCAAATCGTGTAAGAGCCAATTTAATCTCTTCGAATTCCTCAAAGCAAATACTGTCATTTTCTTTTTCCCCGACTTTCAGAAAGAAAACATCCAAAATCACTTTCACAATCTTGTACTAATAATATCTCCCCTTCTAGTTTACTCATGTTTCACATTTCCTATAACATTGATACCACTTACTATGAAGCACACTTACACTACCTCTATGACTTTTCCAATTTTTTAATTCTCTTGATCTCAGTTACTAACAAAGCAATTTTAAACAACAGAGTAAATCATATCAACTCTTTGAATCATTATAGACCAGTTATGTATCTCTATGACTACTTTACATTTTTATTTATTATGATCACTCCAATTCACAAAGCAATTTAAAACAGCAGACTAAAATGTATCAACTGCTCCAATCTTCGTAGGCCACTTTCCTTCCCTAAAATTTTGGTTTTAAAAACACTAGGTAAGAATTATTTAAGTCAAACGGTAAACGTTTTTTGAAAGTTAAAACAGAATCATTGCAGAATGACCAGCCGTTTCCAGATTTTAAATAAGCTGTGTAATGTCCTGAAGTTGTTGAAGGACCGTCATGATATATAATTGCTGCAGTTACAAAAGTCCTTCCTGATATTGACAACTGCGAAGCCACAACATTTTTAATTAAAGTTCTCAATTTAGTTCCATCAGACCTACATCGTTGGAACATTAAAATGACATACTGGCCATAACTTCGTATAAATAATGTGGACAGCATTGCAGACTTACATTGGCTACACTCCATATTTTGATCGGCTGCTTTTACTAGCTTATTAAAGGATACTGATTTACTGTCAGTCAAAGTTAAATATATAAATCTTTCTGAGTCTATACTAGTAGTACTTGATAGCCTACAGTTCTCGCAGTCATGCTGCCATTGATAAGAAAGGCCAAACAGATAATCTACATCTACACCTTCATCTTGCAAAACATCAAGCATATACATTAAAAACTCCTGACAATCCTGCTGAATATTTTGAGAGAATTGCGTTTGACCTGAACATTTGTCTAAGAGATTTCGAATTTCAGATACACTTTATATTTTTGTTCTATCAGTATTACATTTCTCTAACACAGAATTTAACAAACAGCAAAATCTTTGATCCGAATTGACCACAATCTGTTCTTTTAAAGTTTATAGAGAAAAGGCAACATTAACCACCACATTAGCATAGCAGTTGACACCAGAACTATTTTCAAATTGAAAACCAACAACATCTTGAACAGCATCCATTTTCTTTCTGCTTACAATTTCTGGTTCATCGACTTTTCGTGTTTTTGCTACAACCTCCCTACTATTGGTCACATTTCTTCGTTTCCGGCCTACCACACGTTTTTCAAAGAAAGGATATTGAGGCAAATGTGGTGCATACTCTCTTCTTAACCTGTTGTATTCCTTAACACAATCTAGACCTGCACAGATATTTGTTTCATCACACATTTATGGATTGTCACCGCATATGCCAAGCAAACAGGAAACTGCTTATGGCGAACATATAAGTCTTTAACAAGCAAAAACCTAGCAGAGCAACGACCAATTTGCTGCACATCCTCAATGCCATCAAATTTAATTTTTATAAATTCAATTCCATCTCTATTTCTGTATTTCTCAAAATCAACAACATTACCCATTGATCCATTTACCAGACCTCTTTCAACATTTAAATTCCTTCTCAAAATGATACGGCAATTTAAGCACACATTCAGAGTATTTTCAAAACCCGCAGTTTTAGATATAGTCTTCTCTAATGAATCCAATTTAGATTTCAAATTTTCAGACAAAATAATTGTTGCTCCCATATGCTCAATTCTGTCAATAGCTTCCAGTTTCACTATGTCTTGGTTTTCTAAATTCAACATTTTGTTGTTGAAGATGGAACATTCTTGCAGAGTTGGCATCAAACATATTTCAGATTTCTTCTCAGTAATTTTCTGAAAAATTTTCTCTGGCAGAACGTCTTTATCTGGATAAAAATTTGACAATAAACCTTCCTTCCCATGCTCAGTCACTTTGTGTCGTTTTCCAGATAAAAAATCCACTGTTACACAAACCGAGAGCCGGCTTCCATTACTTAAACAGGGATCCTGCAGGTTAAGCAAAATATAAGACTCGTTCTTAATTCATTGTTTTACTATCCTTAGAGGATATACACTATACGGCCGGCGGATTGGTTTACTCACCGAGAGGGAAAATATGTAGGGATCTCGGTTTGTGTAACAGTGGATTTTTTATCTGGAAAACGACACAACGGAGCTTTAGCGTGTATAGGTGAGCCCTGTCCAACCTGTTTGTTGCCTTTCGCACTCTATGGCGAACTTATGTGTTTTAGTCATTTGGTCTGATCCTTGAATAACATTTCTGATTATGACCTTTTCTGCTTTTGGTTGGGGTGGTTCTTCCTCCACCATAGGATAGCGTTTCAATTGGTTTTAACCCGGCTGGGTTGTGTTTGATGCTTACTAATTCAAGCATTTTTGCACAATTGTGTATAGTAGCATTACAATGTGTTGATTGTGGTACTTAGCAAATTCCTGCTCACAACCTCACAGTAGCCAATTTTTTCTTTGGCTTACACTCTCGTTTAAACCAGGAGCCCTCGGCCCACCTCCTACACCAGACGGAATCACGGAAACCACCGTCCCTTTTGTAGGTAACTTGGTATGGCGTATATAGCCCCCATCCCTTGTTTTAAAATAGTAAACAATAATTAAAATAAGTCTTTCTCTTTATAGGTGCCCTCCCACACCACCCCCACACCCCAACACTGTCTGTCCTGAGGAAGACCCCGCCGTAGGGCAATAGCGTCGCCTACACATTTGGGGTCGGAACGTCGACACGCCCTTGTCTACTCCCACCTGTTAACAACGGATCATTAGTGACTGTGTGATTTGATAACAGGATAGGCTTTTAAGTACATGAATTGATGTATGACAATGTATACATGTCAGATGTGGTACTCAATGTGAAATATGTATGGGACCATAGACTACTTATTTGGATGACTCATTTGTATGACTAATTTGATTTGTTACACTATCCTGCACTTTTCCTCCCTTTCCCCTTTTCCTTTCCTTCCCACGCCCTCTGTCCTGGGCATGTTTTTTGAATTTCTGAAAAAAGTGTTTTGTTGGAAGAAATGGTAATTATTTTGCCTAATGAGGATGTTTATTAAATAGCATCTCTCCAAGCTTGTGTTTATGAAATTCGGTATGGTTCATTTTATGAGTTCTGAGTCAGTACAGTTGGATTTTGTGCTAACTGGGACCCCCTTTTTTATAAGGTATTGCTAACTAACCTGTGTTTTTTGTGCCAATAAAGTTTTATTATGTTTTGAATTAACTGTGATAGGAATATGAAATTTTAAAATTGTTATTATGTGGAAGTGATTATGTTTATATATATATTTTTTATATACTTTCAGACATATTTTGTGTCTCCTGAAGAAGGCGTCTTTGAAACGCCGAAACGCGCGTCGGAAACACATTGTTTGCCACTTCTTGTCCTTTTTTGAAATATATGATTTTTCTTATGTTATTTTTGTGTAAATTTGTTAACTTGTGTGTGTTTTATTGAATGTTATGTTTTGCTGACGACATACGTTGTTTTTTATCATGAACATTTATTAAATGAAACTGAGTTTTTATATTCAATTGTATTAGTGTCTCCTTGATACTGCGACCCTTCCTCTTGCTTGTGATTTTTCTGTTATGAGATACACACCCCCTTCCTGATGTACAACATTTCGAACTACAACTTCCAGAAGACAGGTCAACCGGAAGGGAGGAGTCGAGAACAAAGTCTGCCCACGCACACCGGTCAGTGTGCATAAATCTTTTTTTTTATATAATTTTTATTTTATTAAACAAAAAGAACTTATACACAAGGCAACAAGACAATACATTTGGATTTGTGTTCAAGGAGGAGGGAAACTGCAGTACAATATAATACAAACATCATTGATGCAAGGGGGGGGCAGTGAGGAAACAAGATCAGTGATCATAAAAGCTACACAAGACTTGGAATGCCGGGTTAGGGGGAAAAGTGAACCTCTGGGGTCTCCACGAATGGAGGCGTCTATACATTTCCACAGTAGGAGTTCCACTGGCTCCAAATTTTATTCCATTTCCTGGGTCTACCCCGTGCCACGTACACCGTCTTCTCCCTGAACATACACCAATCCATGTTCTCCTTCCATGCCAAAACCGTGGGCGGCCGCTGGGAGCCCCACAACTGCGTGATGTCTCTCTTAGCAATCATATTCCCAAGGGTCGCCCACTGCGTCTGTGCCATGTCATAGTCATTCGGTACCCAGACATTCAACAGGCAAAGCATTGCTTTGGGCAATAATGCTACCCCCATGACTCTTTCCATCACAGCATGTACACGATTCCAGAACGCCACAACCCCCGGACACTCCCAAATTATATGGAGGAAGGTTCCAACCAGTCCACAACCACGCTTACATAACCCATCCACTGAATAGCCCATATGAATCAAGCATGGGTCAGTGACATATATCGGATGTAGGATTTTAAGTTGAACAAGTCGGAGACGGGCCGGAATCACGACCTCCTTAGGCGAGGATAGCGCCGACTTCCAGTCCTCGTCATCCAACTCTAAACCGTCGCTGGTCCAAACCTCCCTGAGCCGAACCAATAGATCCGTTTGATTATTAATCAGTTTTTATATATCAAAGAAATAGTGCTGTCAGGCACGTGGCCGTCAAGCACCCGATCTTCTAGTGGGGAGGATTCGGGATGTCAGTACCCTCAGGAAAAACCGAACTCAATGCGTGGGTAATCTGTGCATAACGGAAGAATTCCCTATCACTCAGCTCATACTCTACCTTCAGTGCCTCGAAGGACTTGATTTTACCCTTGACCCATAGATCACTCACCCTACTATTACCAATCATATCCCACTTTTCAAATCCTTTCGTCTTCCACAGGCACCCCAGTCTTTCAGACGCATAAAGCGGAGTCGCACAGGTAAGTCGATCCCCCCATCCCGTTGCAACATTTGCATCATGCCACACTCGTACCGCTATCTTGGTGGATCCCGAGAGTTCCCTTCCCACTGCTTTAGAATAAAGGGACCTGTTATAGTCGCCACCTGGTAACAAGTACTTATCCGTCTCAAATGCAGGGTTAGAGGCTGGTCCATACATTCCATGATTAATCACTCCCAACTGAGAGGCCCAATAATATCGCCTGATATCCGGAAGTGCTATACCTCCGTCGTACCAGGGAAGCGTGAGCTTGGCGAGGGCAATACGCGAGCGTCCATCCCAGATCAATCATCTCTGCAAACTCTCCACCTCCCGAAAATAACTCGCTGGAATAATATCAAACGTATTCTGCAGCACATATAGAAATCGTGGTAAGGACATCATTTTAAAAAGAGCTGTGCGCCCAAGTGGTGAAAGCGGAGTTCTGAGGCAGCCCACAACGTCAGATTTTAACCTCTGAAGAGGAGGGAGCAAATTACGATCATAACGAGTCATGGGATCTAAAGTTATAAAAATCCCCAAGTACTTAAATCCCGTCTGCGACAACCGCGCGGTAAAGGGGGGGTATCACCCGAAAGTACATACACACAGGACTTGATCCAATTGATCTCAAGGCCAGAAATCCTTCCAAATGAGGTGAGCACATGAAACAATACATTCAAAGACTTACGAGGGGACGTGAGGTACCACAAAATGTCGTCAGCATAGAGCGATATGCGATCCTCCAATTCCGGGGTCCACTGAAAACCCTTCATCGAGGGCTCCCATCGCAGCCAGGCAGTCAGGGGCTCAAGGGCAAGGGCGAAAAGAAGTGGGGACAACGGACAGCCCAGCCGCGTACCCCTCCCAAGAACAAAAGGCTTGGACACTAGACCATTCACTACCACCTGTGCCAATGGCTCCTCATACAAAAGTTTCACCCAGCCAATGAATCCAGGACCAAAACCAAATTTCGCAAGAGCGGCCCAGAGGTACGGCCACTCCACCGTATCAAAGGCCCTCGTAGCGTCCAAGGAAACCAAAATGGCAGGCACACGCAGCGACGCCGCCTTCACGAGAACACCGTGCAAGCGCCTCAGGTTAAGTGCTGTATTGCGGTGTGGGATGAAACCGGACTGATCCGGATGAATCAAGTCACTAATTACTTTTATAAAACGGTTTGCCAGCAACTTAGCGAGAATCTTTGGTTCGGCGTTTAAGAGCGAAATGGGCCTGTAGGACGCACAGCGATCCCGCAGTTTCCTCTCGTTATGAATCACCACGATGGTAGCAAGACGCTGATCACAAGGAAGGGAGCTGATGTGTCTTGACTCTAGAAACATAGCACAGAGATACTGCGCCATTTTGTCAGGACGCAACTTGTAGAGTTCAATGGGAAGACCATTAGGGCCCATACCTTTGCCCAAGCGCACAGAGCGAAAAGCGAGGGCCACCTCGTCAGCTGAGAATGCAGCGTCCGTTAGGTCCCTATCTGAATCCGACAGGCGAGGCAATGCAATGTCACGCAGCAACAGGTGGGAGTCTTCCTCCGGTCTATCGGAGACTGGGGAATACACATTTCGGAAATGTTCCGCGAAACATTCGACAATCTCAGTCGGATCAGTCACACACACTCCATCAAGTTTCTGAATCACAGGAACCACACGACTCACCCTCTCCTTTTTATCCAGCCAAGCAATCAGTTTCCCAGCCTTATCTCCCACATCATACAGTCTGCTCTGCTGCTCTCTACTCATGACTTTAGCGGCATCCGTCACCAGGGCCCTATAATCCAGTTGTTTGAGGCTGAGGGCATGAAGCTTGTTACGAGTCACACCCAGTGCCTAATCCTTTTCTAGCTCAGTTATTTCAGTCTCTAAACGGACCACCTCCTCATTTTTACTTTTCTTGGCACCAGCGATTAACAATATTGCCTGTCCTCGGATGGCCGTCCTAAATGCCTCCCACAGTGACACAGAAGAGGACACGGACCCCTCGTTCTCAGCAAAGTACTGATCCGGGGACTTAATCAACTCAGCACGAGTTTTGGGGTTGCGGATATACCAGGGATTGATCGGGGCAACCCGTCCCTCGGCACCCATACTAGCACCGATCTGGAGCCACAGTGGGGATGATCTGATATACCCCGGGCCAGATGTCTAATCTCCCTGACAGAGGAGGCCTGCACCGCCGGCATCCAAACATAGTCAAGTCTAGAGAGACTGCCGTGGGCCCCAGAGTGGAAGGTGTATTGTACCTGTCCCGGATGCACCAACCTCCAACAGTCTACCAAACCCAGTGTCTCCAAAAACCCACTTAACCAAGACTGTGACCTAGTGAGGTCTCTGGGGGGGGTAGCGATCTACACTACCATTGAAATCGCCGCCCATCACCAAGATACCATCCGGAAGCCCCAGTACCACACGCCTAAGATCATAAAAAGTCGAGGTCTGTAGACCAGGCGGACATATACAGAAATCAGCGAGACAGGCCTCCCCTTCAACCTCCCTGTGAGAGCAGCGTAGTGCCCCCTGTCATCAAGGATCATGTTGTCTATTTCCAAGGGGAGAGAGTTCTTGACTAGGATGCCCACGCCACTAGAACCAGTAGTGAACCCAGAGTGCACAGCAAGACGATTTCCTCACTGATTCATGGCGTGACAAGTGTTTCCAATCAAGTGCATCTCCTGCAACAACACAACATCAGGGGAGAGGCGTCTCAACAGTTGCAACACTACTCCCCGCTTTATCCTATCCCCCAACCCATTGACATTCCAACACAGTAGTTTCAACCCACTACCCCCATCCCGGAAATGAATGCAGAATCCACCCCATATCGAACACAGTACCCAGATCCAAGAATAAAACAATACGTTGCCTTGAGAGAAAGTGAAACATACCCAAACTCCCCCTACAACCCCCCAACATGGACCCGTTACAATACCCCCCACCCTGGACCCCTGCTTTAGACTCAAAAACATTCCCAACTTGCAGTGTGCCTGTCGCCTTAACATTAAACTAGTCTACAAAAAGAAACCCAGAGGAGGAAAGAGTCCCACTCCCCCCGCCACCCTCGGGTATGCCGCCATAAATCACATAAGTATGAGAGACATCAAACCGAGCTGTATAGTAAGTTAATTGTTCGGAAATCAGGAACCACATTGTCATTCTTGCTCCGGCACCCCACCCTCTGCTCCACCCGAGTGTTCCGTTCGATCGCTCCGCATTGGTAATGTATCCAGCCAGTCACTCACGCTTGTTGGGGTTCAGGGGTGGCCGGTGCCTTCTGTCTAGTTCCCCAGTCATTGGTTTTAGCATAAGGTGCCAAGTGCATATGCGAATTTATGGACGCTCCCTTGGGCTCGCTTTAAAGGGGCCTGCCTAAAGGGAACAGGTGCTTGGTTTCTTGGATGGTCCCTTGCTGTGTGTTTCCTGTTCCTGTTGTTCCACCTTGTTCCCTTTCCATTGAGCTCTATTCCAGCGGTCCTTCCAAGGGCTGGATTTTGATTCCCCTTTTTCCCCTTTTACCCTGTTTCATATACCTTTGGGCATTACTGAACCCTTTCTGGGGACCTGTTTTGGTATTTCGGTGACGTTTTGGGATTCGCGGCTGCATTTCCTATGAGTTCTGGCGTCCCGTTATTTTCCCTTTTTTGTACTCAAACCATCTTGTTGTGTGTCTTTTGGGTGGTTTCACGAAGGAGCTGAACAACAGCCGTTTTTTTGAGCTACCTTCATGTTCTTTTAAAGTCCAGGTTTTTTTTGGGTGTCTTTCAAATTCCCTTGACGCCTTTTTTCCCCTGTCCCTTCTTTGTCTTTTCATTGTGAATTCCACCCCCTTTGACATTCTCGGTTTTTCCTGAGGGGGCGTGGTTGGTCTGGGATTACACAAGAAAGAACCAATATGATTGCAGTGGAGTTATTCCTGTTTCGTATCAAGCTACTCCCGTTTATTAACTGGGGTAAGCAGGGAGGTCGGTGGTTTGTGTGTGTACTTGGCACTGGTATTATTAGTGGGGTGTGTCTAACCTTGTCCTCCTTTTTCTTTTATAGCGGTCTCATCTGGGTCAATCAGTTAGCTACCGAGAAGCTGGAGGAGATGAGCTGGGTCCCCTTGTTTTGTTTACCCACCTTCTCCCGGTGTCGTGTTCTCCACCACCCTGTTTATTCGTGGGTGTTGGGGGTCATGGCGAGGGAAGGGGATTGGGACGTTCTTCACTCCTGCGGTGTTTTGCTGGTCGGCATCGGAACAACGGTCTCGGGACGATCAAAGAAAAACTTCCGGTCCTCATATTCGACACGGAGCCTGGTTGGAAATATCATTGCGTATTACTAGTCCATGTCTCTCAACCGTCGCTTCACCCCCTGAAAGCTCATCCTTTGTCTCTGAACGAACTGGGTAAAGTCCGGGTAGAAGCTTACCATTGTGCTTTCAAACTTCACGGGGCCGCCAACCCACGATGCCAGCAGGATAGCGTCTCTGTCTCTAAAGTTGAAAATTCTGGCGATAATCGCCTCGAAGGGGCACCCGGCTTCGGCTTCCCACCCGGTACTCGGTGCGCACGCTCCACGGCAAAGAATTTAGTTAGGCCTTTTGGGGCGAGGTAATTTAGGATGAGGTCCTCCACAAGGAGATCTGTGGCGGGATTTTCCGATTTTTCTGGGACCCCAATAATACGTACATTATTGCGTCTGGCCCTATTTTCAAAATCCTCAAGTCGACGAGCCATGAGATCATTGGAGGATCGCAGATTGCCGACCTCCGTCTGTAAGTCGGACACATCGGTCGTGAGGCTGGAGGTCTTTAGATCTAAGGATTTGACCTTCTCATTAGTCTTCGATAAGTCCGCTCTAATCAAATTGACGTCAATGGCTATGGTGTCGCGCTTAAGGGCGAGAGCCTCATATTGCTGCCCAATGGAGGTCTTAATACCAGCAATGGCGCCCATGACATCCTGTAGAGTCAACTCGATCGACGCAGCCGGGTCTTCCTTTGCCTCTTCCAGAGTCCTATTCGTTCCACCGGGGGACCCCTTGGGATGGGTATATCGATCCATGACATTTGTTTGAATAGTTCCCCCCCCACCCCCCCCCCGAAGAGGCGTCTTGGTTTTCCGCTTCTCGTTGTTGGGCCTGCCCGCCATGTTTGGCAGTGTAACCCCGAGGGGCCTGCGAGACCTGTTGAAAATGGCTCTTTGCGGTCAACCCACCGGAGTCTTCAAAAGCAGGCGCCAGCAGCTGTAGCTCAGCACACAGACACTCGCGACCGTTGGCACACGGTGGATTCACAGAGTTCGGCTAGACCTCGGACAACCAGATCGATCTTGGGATAGGATAAGGTCAAGACCCAAAAGCGAAACCAAAAGTTAACTTCAAGGCAATGAGCAGAGCCCCGCGGGCCGTTGTTGTTCAACTACTGCCTGGGCGTTTCAACGACTCGAGCCCCAGGCGTCGCCATGGGGTGGGCCTCAAAAGTTCAGGTTGTCGTAGTAGCGGTTTCCGAAGTCCGAATCAATTTTTGAAAGCTGCTAATCTATCAGCTGAGTTTCATCTCCAATAACCCGTCTTCGTAATCAGGATATCGTTCAGGATATATGCGGAAGGCGGAGAGGGTCTCGGGAGCCCTGTGCTCATGCGGCCATCTCGGATGCGCGCAGTGTGCATAATTCTTAACTTTGTATCGGAGGTCTGTTTCACGAGGGCTGTGAGGCACCTCGAGCCTTGGATTCCACAGGTACTGGTGGTTACCTATTAGCAGCACTATCAGCTGCTCTTTCTTCGTTCTCCTGGGAAGGAGAACCTTTATGACACTTATCAGGCAATTGACAGCTGTCAATATGCCATAGCTCTACAGAGCTTCCTGGGATAATTTCTGCTGCACAGCAGGAGTGCCGTTGTTCAGCGGCTTCTGTCTGTCTATGCCTTGCAGTCTCATCATGCTGTGCCTGTTAAGCTCTACTACGGGACCGCAGAGGCATCGTTGGAGAAATCTGCTACCCCTGGACTCATTTGAGCAGTCAGCAGAGATAAGGCGGATTATCGCTGGTGTAATCTGCTCAGACAAGCTTGCATTTGTTGGATATTGACAGAGGGATCGCTTTATATTCCTATTTTTGTTTCCTTTACTAGTCAGTGGCTTGACAGGGTTAAGGATATCCTGTATCTGACTTATTCTTACATTATCATTCCACTCTTGTGTTTTCTGCTGTGGAGATTCATTTTTTAAAAATACTTGGAATCAGTATAACATTGCGTACCACCTTACTTATGGATTTGAAGAGAGCCAATGGTTTTAGAGCTCTATGTTCTTAGTCTTTTTTGGATTGGGCCCTATTTTTGATTTCCTTTAAAAACCGGAATGTTTGAATGTGATTTGTTTATTCAGAGATATTCGTGGTGTGAATGATTGAGCCTTTATAACCATTCTTTCTCTTTTATAGGATTATGCAAGGGGAATGTGAGTACCGGTTACTGCCCAGCGAGATCACATCAGTGTAGGGTTGTTAGAGTTTGATTTTTCAAGGTCTTCTTTGTTTCTTACAGGTCTTCCATTCCTAGTTGGTCCTTCCCTAATCCCTTCCCTTGCTTGATCACTCTAATACTCTGCAGATTATTGTCAAAGTGGGGGATGTCAAGAGGTGGATATTTTATAGCATCACCCGGATTCTGAGAAGTTCTCCGTGGGGGTTCGGAAACCTGACACCACCACTCTGCAAGTGCGCCTCCTGGCTTAATGGTGGTTGGGGATGAAGTCCCCTATGATGTTGAGGGTCCATGAAGTCCAGGGACCCCTTCTGTTACCTCCAGTAACTTCCAGTGCATTGCTGGGGTGTGAGTTATAGTTAGCTCAGCTAACTATAGCTGCTGAATTTTTCTGGTCTTGTACCAGTGAAATGTCAGCCTAACTATAAGGTCCCTGTAACCTTTGTTTTTTTCCAAAGTGGTAACATATTCTGATCCCTATTTAACCTATCTCCTATGTAGTGCAAAGTGGTAATTCATACTCATCCTTTTCACCCTAAACCCCCGCAGCCAAGATGCTGTAGTGATGGTGGAGGCTAGCTTGAAAGATTAGGACGCAGGCAAGTTGTCATCTCCTCTGTATAGCATTGACTAGCACTACGCTGTTATGTGCTGAAGGACTCATTTTTAACTGCACACACGTAGAAATGAGAAACCATGCTCTTTTTAAAATGTGCAAAGTACAACAAATGGAAGTGATTTTGAGTCCCAGTCATGTCAAATTAAAAAGGTTTGTTATGTTAAATCTGGTTCAATTATACTATTTATGAGTTGTTCATGTTAACTAAACTCACAATATGTGTTAATTCTAAATTCGCTTTGACAGGCTCGAATTGATGCAAAAGGATACTGGATCTTGAGGAGTGGATTGTTGAAGGATGTTCACATGTGAGGAGGACAGTGCATAGGTCCCTAGGGTTACAAAGCTGTTGACTTGCGAACGTTTTCCTCCATTTAGATGATTACAAGGTACATTTATTAACTGTGCTAGAGGTCAAGTGTCTCAATGCCTGTATGAGGTTACTGCTTCCTGGACACCCTCTGTCACCGGTTTATAACTTGTTGGGGCGGCCTTGATGACGCTAAGTCATGTTTAGAACGAGGCAAAGTTTTCCATAATCTAATCATCCTTACCTCCTTACCGGACTGGGGGCATTGACGAGCAGCCTCTGCTACTGCCGGGAGGGGAACAGCTGGTTTCTTCTATCCTTGGCCGCGAGGGGAACGGCCCATGAGAACTACAATTCCCTCAGGCACACGCACTCTCGCAAAACTGACATCTCGCTGGGGGGATGCGATAATAGCACAGCGGCCCTCCTGCAGCACGCAACGCACGCGAGCGTGCTCGGGCCAAGCCAAGGCCAAGGGCGGGCCCATTTGTGCCTATCAGGGGCTGGAAGAGGCTGCGCTGGGCCACCCCCCTAAAATCTGAATTCCTATGAGATGCAACCTGAACTCTTCTACGTCGTGAAAAGGTACTATGAAAACCATATTAAATTGTACTACCCCCATGGCTGGCAAAGGAGAGACCAAAATGGATAATCGCAAGGGAGTGGCAGAAACACTGGACGCATTCTTAGTCAGAGACGAATCGCTATTGTCTCATGAAATAGAGTTAACTGAATGGCGTCTTTCTTTGGATCCAGCCACCTTATCTAAGCGTTTATTAGTGGGTGATCCCTCAACCAATTTGGGGGAAATTACACAATTATCCTTGCCTGTGGATTTCAACAGTGTATTACCAGCTCCTTTAGCCCCTTTTACATCTCCAATACAAGACTCAAACACCCAAGTTCTTGTTTCAATAGAGGAGCCCAGTAGGTTCACTAGGGCACGCACCTCTAAGAAGTTTGCTATTAAGAAGCCGGTGGTAGAACCTGTGGTGAAACCAAAATGAGGGACTGCTGGAAAACATAAACAAGGTATAAAGGGATTTCAGGTGATTAATTGCAGTGATAGTGTAAATAATGGTTAGAGTGACTTTTCGAGGTGCATTCTGGTAGGCACGCAAACTGATGCAGTATCACTGTATTGTATTGTATTGTATTGTAAGGGGTGCTTGTAGAGCGCACTGACACCATGGGTTTCCTGGCGCTGGTTGGAAGTGGAGGGGACAGAAAGACTAACCAGATTGGGGAAAGAGCCAAGTTTTTAAAGATTTACGAAAAAGGGTCAGAGAGTTAGAAGTTTTAAGAGAGAGGGGAAAAGAGTTCCAGAGCTTGGGGGCCAGGTATGCAAATCTCCGGCCTCCAGATCTGCAGAGCTTATAAGAGGGAACAGTCAAGAAATGGAGATGGGAGGATCTCAAGTTACGGGATGGGCAGTAGGGTCTGATGAGGGATTTCACGAAGGCGGGACAGGGCCCAGATAATGATTTGAAGATGAGGCAGCCGGTCTTGAAGGCTGCCCTTGAGATGACAGGGAGCCAGTGGAGTTTGGCAAGGAGGGGCCTGGCGGATTGCCACTTCGGGATCCTAAGGGCCAGTCTCGCCGCCTGATTTTGGACCACTTGCAGTCTGGCCATCGAAGTTTTAGGCAGACCATGATAGATCGCGTTAGAGAAATCTAGGCGGGAGAGGACGAGGGCCATGATGACCTGCAGGAGGGCATCAGGTGTGAGGAGGTATGCCTCTTTCCTGATCCTGCGCAGCTGGTAGATGCAGGACGAGACCACAGTCCCCACCTGCGGCCCAAGGGATAGAGCGGAGTCAATTGTGTTCCCCAGGCTCTTTACCGAAGCCACGGGGGTGGGGGAGGGGCCAAGTTCCGCCGGCCAGAATTGTGGCCCCCAGTAGGTGGCGCTCCTACCGGGAAGGAGGGGCTCCGTCTTACCGGGGTTCAACTTTAACTGGTTGTGGCCCATCCACTGGAGGATGTGGGACATGACTGCCTGAAAGTTGGGAATAGCAGAGGGGGAGTTGAGAGAAAAGATGAGTTGCAGGTCGTCCGCGTAGTTAAACACGGTGACGTCCCACTGCCTCAAGGAGAAAAGAAGGGGGCGAAGATAAAGATTGAAAAGAAGAGGGGATAAAGAGGAACCCTGGGGGACCCCGCAAAGCGAGTGCTCCCTAGGAGCCCTAAAGGTGCCCAGGCTAAGGGTCTGAGACCTGCCGGTCAAGAAGGATTTGACCCAGGCCAACGCCAGGCCTTGGATGCCAGCCTGCTCGACACGGTGGAGAAGGATGTTATGATCCACCGTGTCGAAGGCGGCTGACAGATCTAATAATACCAAGGCCTGGGGGACACCCTTGTCGGCACCGTCTCTCAGGGCGTCCAGCACGGCCAAGATCACTGTCTCCGTAGAGTGGCCGGGTCTGAAGCCTGCCTGGTTGGCCTCGAGAAAGTTGGAGCTCTCGATAAACTGTGAGAGAACGGTGGTGACGTGGGCTTCCAGGATTTTTGAAAAGAAAGGTAAGAGAGAGATAGGGCGGTAGTTCGCCGGGACGGCGGGGTCAGCCCCCGGCTTCTTCAAAAGGGGCACCAACACGGCCTCCTTGAAGGAGCCCGGCACCGTACCGGAGGAAAGAGAAGAGTTTAGCAGAGGGAGAATGCAGTCAGGTAGAGAGTGGCAGATGTCCCGGAGTATAGAGGGGGGGCAGCAGTCATCTGGGGATCCCGACTTGATGCGGGTGGCGAGAGTAGCCAGAGAAGTGGAGTCTAGAGGAGGAAGTTGTGTGAGTGAGGAGGCGTTGTGAGGGGGGAAACAGATCCAGCGCCAGGAGACGTGACAGGAATGGTGTCCTTAATCAATACAATTTTTTCGATGAAAAAAGTGCTAAGAGTATTACATGCTTCCTGTGTGGGGGCCTGAGTAGGGAGCGTCCATGGTCGGAAGTGAATTCATTAAGGACTTTGAAAATTTCCTTAGACTGGCAGGGGGCGGATAAGATTTTACCTGAGGCGTAAGCTTTTTTTGCAGCAAGAATGGCGAGTTTGTACCTATTGCGGGCAGCCACATAGGCATCTCTGCTTGGAGGGCAGTAGTCTCTCCTCCACTTACGCTCAAGTTGGCGAAGTTCCAAGTGGAGGGGCATGCTCAAAGGGGCATGAACATCATAGATACTATGACTGAGACCGAAGTATTTCATGTAACTCTCGATGTTTTGACATTAGCAGGGATGATAACTTGGGTCCATGACTTAGTTGAACAAAATCTTGCAAAGTTATGGGAAAAATTTCACCAGGTGGATATTGCTATAAAAAACTTGGTTGTGTTAAGGGGGAGTGCAGTTGAATGGTGTTTATAAATTAGACACAACAGATTTGAGAACTGTGGCAGATAGTAACCCGCTTGTAATTGAAGATAAGGAAAGGCAGAGGTGAAAGCTCCATCGATAATACAGCCAATGCCAGGAAAGGAGTAACTCACGATGCATGCTACAGATCAAAGATAGCAGCCACCCAATGTGCACAAAATTCATGTTTACAATCAATCATTTTTATTGTGTGGTGGTAAAAGCACAATACACAGCTTAGCTCTCTACATACAGGTGCTGGCAGAACGCAGACTAAAGAGCAATACACAGTGTATAAGGTCTACATCCCGGGGGACGACCTCGCGGTAATTCAAACCTTGTTGAAAACTCCAGGCACCGTAGCCAAGACACCTAAAAATCATGTTTAGATGTAGGAACCATACTGAGTACCACACACAAGAATGCAAGAACTGATTTAAGCAATAATTGTCCAAAACCTAATGCGGACATGCTGAACCTACCCCCAGCTTCTTGTATTTACGTCTTAATTTTGGCTGGTGTTCCTGCGTTTAGGGAAGAGCAAAGAGAGACATGGAGTGACTTACGTAATAAGACCGTTGACTGGCTGACAAAGCACACAGGGTTCCATCCCTCTTATGCAAAACAGATTTTAATGTTTAGGAGAGTGGGGTGGTTAGGCCAATTTAGTGAGTCGATCAAGGGTGATTGTGTAGATAATAATTTTCGCAGAACACAATTGGTCCATCATATATTGAATTATCATGAGCCGAACCTAATATTTAATACTAGCATCTGTGTACTTCCTTTGGGATACTTCTATAAGCCTCAAGTTGATTCTTCTATGAATAGATCTGCCCCAATCTTAATGTCTAATAGGCTCCAGGTACTGTTAGGCCTGGACGAGCAGGACTGACAATTATATTGGTTTTATAAAAAGGTGACATTAATTCAGAAAATTTTGGTTTTGAAGTCCATGCCAATTGTTAAAAACCCAAATGAAGGTGATACCATTATGGTAAAGGAAGAAATAGAGATTAGTCTTCGTAATTATAATAATGCTTTTGTTGTGGAAAAAGGTAAAATGAATGACACTATAAATGCATCAGTTACTCTTAGACTTGAGGGAAATAGGGAAATGGTGGATGCTCCTCATTTCTTGCAGAGCAATGAAAGTATTATTTGCAATAATTGTACAAACACTAATGATGTAGTTGAATCCCAGCGAATGCCAATCCCAGGAAAAGTTAAAGAAGGACAACTTGGTAAATTAAGTATGGAAAAATCCCAAAGTGAGTTAAGGTTCATTTCATGGAATATTGCGGGGCTGAAAAGAAATCAGGGGACAAAGTGTGGCAGGATTATATTGGCCAAAATGAAATAATTCTTCTTCAACAAACATGGATAATGGAAATACCCCATAAGGTAGCATACAAAACTTCTAGGGGCAGATTTATGTTGGGAATGCACCACGTTTGCGTCACGCAACTGCAGCGTAAACGCGGCGCATCCCTACGACCCATTTACAACGTGACGCATCTAGGCAGATGCGTCACGTTGTAAAGCCCTGCGCCACTTGTGGGCGTTCCGGCGCAGGGTGGGCGTTCCGGGGCAGGTGTGCCTCGCAAAAGTGGCTGAGTGAAATCTATAAGATTGCACTCAGTCACTTTCAGGCCAATGCTGCGTCATAACCCTGCGCCTGCTTGAAGCAGGCGTAGGTCTTGACGCAGCATTGTAAAGATGGGGCACCCCCGAGCCTTGCTGGAGCTGCGTCGCGCTTGCGACGCAACTCCAACAATGCGCCACCTTTACCTTTTGCCCCATGGTGCGCCGCATTGTAAATGCGGCGCACCATGGGTGGCAGAGCAGCGGCGCAAAATAACTGCCGCATCCCTGGGGATGCGCCAGTTATCATAAATCTGCCCCATAGTATGGCTGCTATCCTGTCGATCAGAAGGAGAACCTCAGGGGGCCTCATTATTTGGGTAAAAGTTACTCTACGTATAGATATAAAACATTTGGAATTTTCAACCCAGGATATACTGGGGATAAACATTTCAATACCTAAGAAAAAAGATTTATATATAATAAATATCTATCGTAGACTGGGTATAGCGAGCAAGGAGTCCTAGGTTGTTCAACAGTTAGATATTTTCTTAACCTCTGTTAACTCTGGGGATGAGATAATTGTGGGGGTGGGGGGATTTCAACTGTAAATTTGATCCAGTGGCAGGATTAGAAAACATCTTCAAAGACGAAGAAGTGTTAAATAATATTCCTATGTTAGATAGCAGTCAAGTAGTACCTTGTACTGCTGCAGTTGCGCAGTTGACAAGGTTGGTTACAGGACAAGGTCTTCGAGCCTGTAATGGAAGTTTGCCTTCTGATAGCCCCACTACCCCCACATTCAGGAGGGGTAACTCTAAGAGTGCATATATTATATATTGGTATCTATCACACTATGGTCCATTCTTTGCGATTTGAAAATCAATGATCAATCTGAGAGTGACCATTATCCATTATGTTTGACGCTTGATGCTAATCTTTTCCAGCCAGCTGTTTTAAGGGCTGAAGACAACATTGAAGACGCGATGGAACCTCTATTAAAAAAAAATCGTAGAGCTTTAAAGTGGCCTTCCATAAGGGGAAACGAGGTGTCCATGAAGCAGATCTATGATACCTTTGTAGCATTTACTTCCCCATATATAGATCTACCTCTTGCAGAGATTCCAATTACGAATATACACCAAGGACTGGTAGAGTCCCTTATCGAAATACTAAGCAGGATCCCAAAGAAAAGCAAAAAGGGGACAATAGGGATGAGTAATTCAGGCAATCTGTGGTAAAACAAAGAGTACCGTGATTCAAAAGGTAAAAATTATGTGGTTCTAAGGGACAAAAGGAACCCATATAAGAGGCTTTTAATCCAAACTAAGAAAAACTGGGATGACAACATTTGGACAGAGCTAATTATTGTAGCAAAAGCGAAAGACTAACTAAATTTCTGGAGCTTAATGGCTACAGGCAATAAAAAGGGAAGATGTACTAAAGATCTCTTTCTGAACGCAAATACTTGGGTAAACCACTTCTCCTGCCTTTGTTCTATAGCCGAATGCGATATAGAGTTCAGTCCACCATAACATGTAATCACCGCTACTTCAGTCCCTTTACATTTTAGTTTGGAAGAAACATTGGCAGCAATAGATGCAATCAAACCGGGGAAGGCACCAGGACCAGACACGATACCAGGAGACATTTGGAAACATGATAAAGAAGTCTGGGGGCTTTATATTAGTTTTATATGTAACTCAGTGGCTGCAGGTGCAGCGAATCCTAAATCATGGAAAGAAGCTGAGATCACAACTATTTTTAAAAAAGGTAACCGATTTGACGCTTCACACTATCGACCGATTAGTTTAATAGATGTTTTACAGATAATATATGCACGTCAGATTTTAACTAAATTGAATGATTGGGCCGAGGAGAATACGATTTCATCAAGGTATCAAGCCGGTTTTAGAGCTAAAACGAGTACTGTGGTCCAGGTTTTTAGATTTTCTTTAAATGACTTGGAAATACACAACACTAATGAAGGACCATTTATATATTGCCTTTGTCGACCTGAAGGCCACCTTTGGCCTCATCCCCAGAAATCTCCTTTGGAAATCCCTAAAAGAGCAAGGAGTACTGGGAGAAATACTTGTGCAGTTTATAGGTTGCATGAGGACAACTTTGAAAGGGTGGGATGGGATCTAGGAGGTGAACTTACTGACCCTATTAAGGTTAGCAGGGGTGTAAGGCAGGGATGTGTACTGGCCCCCACTTTGTTTTCACATTCCAGAGTATTTGTTGGGCTGCGAACACGATTCTCCCAAACTAGGGGTTGTGCCAGTACCGGCTCCCCAATTTGCCAACAACACTATTTTAATTTCCCAAACACACAAAGGCTTACAACGTTTACTAGATACCTTTGGGGTTTACTGTGTGTCTAAAGGCCTTGAAATAAACTCAAGTAAAACTAAATATTTGGCAATCAGCCCACACACGACTTTAAAAAAGAATTTAAGAGTCAAATATCAGAAATTAGAATACGGTAATAATTTTAGCTACCTAGGCATTACCTTAGATACTAAAAAGACTTGGAAGTCACAGCTGGATAAGAGTAAGACTACTTTATATCAAAACTCCATACCAATTGCCCAAAAAAATGAGAGTTCTATATCTAAAGTTGTTACCCCTGCCCATGAGGTGTACAAATATAGGGTACAATCAGCATGTTTATATGGGGTAGAATTATGGGGCCCTTCGAATAATAATACCCTCAGGGTGGAGGAGAATACATTCTTTAGAAAGGTTTCGAACCTTCCAATGTGCACACCAATAACTCCCGTAGAAATGGATCTTAACATATGCTATATACATCATCAGGCAAGTCTACGCCCACTATTGTTTTGGATTCGCTTGTGATCTACAGTAGAACTTGTCCATAATAGAGAAGGACTAGAGGAAATTTTAAAGTTAAAAAATTATAAAGGATTAGTATGGCAGAAACATATCTATGGTTGGTTCCATAAATTAGGATTTAAACCATTTTGGGAATGTCCAGCTGAACTGACTATGGCCTCCAAGAAACTGTTAAAGCAAACTTTTTCGGCTTATATTCAAGATGGCCTATCATATAGCTCAACATTAGGTACACTGACAATGCAGTTCCTTCTAATGAAACCATATTGGAGTTTTGAGCCATTTTTCGATGTAGTCGAGCCACAGTTGGCAAAATCTCTATATCTTAAATTTCAATACAGGGTTTTACATATAAACACTATACCCTGAAATGGGCACATAAAAATGAATATGTAAGTACGGAGAGTTGTGATTTATGTACTATGCGTGCAAAAGAAAATTAATTACATCTATTATATTTCTGCCCAGCTTACACTAAATATAGAAGGGAATGAATCAAACCCATCTGCCGATTACTGGGCACAGGATCCTGTAATGAGGCAGAAAGAATATTGAGATCAGATATGTCACAACCAGTAGTTTTCAGTGTGAGTAGGTACTTGTTTGGTGTGAATCTAATCAGGAAAAGGGAAGGCATGAAATTCTAGTTGGAAATACACTAAATTTTCTCTGTCTTGCACTTGCACATTAAGTTGGTCATATGGAATTTACCTTCAACCATAAATGGAATTTGTGTTTCATCATTGGAAAGCGTATTAATTGCACAGTGCACTTTGCATACAATATTATTTTTTCCTTTTCTCACTTTGCTAATTCTGAATGTGATCCATGTAACTCCTCAACATTTTATAAATTATAAAATCTTCAATATATTTATTTTTTAATTGTTAAAAAAGGTCTTTATTGGGGAAGTATCCCAATATTAATGTAATGGTCTATCGGTACTTTGAAATGCTTTTATTATGTGTATGTACATCTTTTATAGTTGTTTAAATAAAGAGTATTGTTTTATTGAGTCACGTTGAGATTGAGGCAAAGGTTTCCATAATCTAGTCCCCCTCCTTAAGAATTAGTGAAATTAGAAGAGGTGACACTCAGAGTCAGGACATTTTTCCACTGAAATAGTGGCTAATGATTATGATCTAATGTCAAAGGGCAGTCCAAGCTCAACTTCCCTAGTGTTGTGAAATATTATATGGAGAGTTATCTTTTCCAGCTTGTTGCATGCTTTTCTCTCATACCTCCTTCCAGTGACAACTTCCAGCTTGGCAGTGCTGACCTGCACTTGAATTTGCTGCAAGATGGAAGACTGGCACAGTGCTGTTGGCTCAATAAAGAGCAGGTAATTCTCTCCCATTGGTTGTGTATTGATTATGGGGTTAGCTATGCTGTGGAGACAGTGACACTGTGACCATGCACAATCATGTGGCTGACCTTAGATCAACAGCCTCACACTGATCTCTGCAGCAATAGTCTGTGGGCCTTTCAGGATGGCACATCCCAACAAAGATGCCAGAACAAATCATTTTTTAGGTCTCGCACCTAGCGTTCCTGTGCGCAGCATGAGACTTCTTGTAGGGGGTTTCAAAACTAACCTAGGAATCGCACACGCTCGTTCGTGTGCTTTTCCTTTTGGCCCACGCTATTGGCCTTTGCCTGCATCTTTTTAACAAAGACAGCACGCAATTGGCCAAAGGCAGGCGCATTGCTCCTCCCATGGCCTAATGGTGTCGGTTACCCGCACCGCCACCATGTGGTTTCAATAATTGTGCCCAGACACGGGCACGATAATTGGAACCAGATGTCTCGCTGTGGCGCGCACACCACTCACAGGCTTGTCCTTTTTTGGATCCATTTCATAGAGAAGCAACTAAATGAAAGAAGGAAAGAGAGGTTGTTTACCGTTTCTTCAAGTCACGGTTTTCAGTAATTCATTTTGGTAGGAATGAGAGTGTTACTGCTCAGCACGGTGGGAGGAGGAGGAGGAGGAAGAAAGGAGTCAAAGCACACAGCATCAGAGAAGCAGCCGCTGCCGCCAGACCCCTGCTAGCAACACCATGGCCATTCGCAAGAAGACCAACAAGAACCCGCCCGTGCTCAGCCATTCTCGCCTCACATGTTATTGACTGTACTTTCTAGTGGAAGGGTGTGCCTGCGGGGCCAGATGGCCCTAGTGCTTTCCCCTTTCACTGAAAGTCGAAACTCTGACCTTCACTGCTCATCACTTGAATGTCTAAAGGATGCTTGTTTTATGAGTGAACAATCTATCTTGGGTTGGTTGTAGGAGGGAGTGCGGAGGGGTGGGCGCACACAACAGTGAAATTGGACTACATTCTTTCTGGCTGTGGCAGGGGCATGGAGCAAAGAAAATGGGCCGTTCGCATTGCTGGTTGGTTAAGGTACGTGATACTTACTTAAGTAAGCTACCTCAGGCCATCTGCAGATTTCAATTGATGGAGCATAATCGGGGCCACTGAAAATATGTGATGCTGCAACGTTTTTTGTATAATATCTATTTCCACATACTCCATCATCTGCTGGATAATCTGCAGATTTAAGCAAAAATGTTTCTTGCTCAAATGGATCAAAAGGTACTAAAAGCTTGGTGATGAGTGAAATATTTACCTTAACAGTGTTGCAATGTGTAAAAATGAAGAGAAAGTGAATACTATGGCAAAATGTACTGCGTTTTGCTGCACCATTTTGTTTCTTGCAGCATAATTTAGTCAACCCTCCTGCATAATTGCCCCCCCATGCAGCATAATTCTAGTTTCAGTGACAACTTAATTTTTGGTAAAGGGGTCCCGTTATTTGTTTTTAGTGTTTAAATTTTCAGGAGGAAAACTCGGGCTGTGCGGTTCATTTTGTACCACGTTTGACTGCTAGTGATGTGAAATGATAATTGATTTACTCTTAATTTTTCAATTTCAACTCAGTGGCGCGCAGTGTGTGGCATCATTTTCTGCTTCCCTTGGGCTCATGGCCCACCCTGGGCAATACTCAAAAGTGCAGGTACAACCCATTCACACCCGGTGAGCTGGGTTCTTGTTTAAATTGCAATGTTGTTTTGCTGTTAGTTTTCAGTTTTTAATAGAATTCCAAAGTGGAAAGGGAAGTTATTGGGAAAAGAGTTAGGTATCTTTTTGCGAGGGACTTCCTAAGGGTAGCTGGCAGCAGAGGGGTCGCTCTCTGCATTTTTACCTTTCGAATAACTTTTAGGGGAGTTGTTTTGTTTTTCGAGAGCGAGCGCCTTTGGGGTCAGACAAGTGAAATGCCTATCTCTGGCTCGACCTCTGATTGGAAGGGGGCACACTCCCACCAGCTGCATTTCTTTGTCTAATGAATGTAATCATTTGGAAGAAAAGTAATTAGGAACTAATATTTAGACAAAGGACAGAGACGGACTAGTGACAGCAAAAACTATGATTGAACAAAATGCATGGTACAAAATTATTTTATTAAATCTTCATTATAGTAAAAAACATTGTTACTTAATTACAAATAATTGTTACGTGCATGCCTCTCCCTTCCAATATGTCTGCCAACTCTCAGTTTTGACATAGAACAGTACCGCACCGAACAGCAACGACTATTATGCATAAATAAACACGCTAGCGCAAGGCCACTCATAGTGACCCTTTTGGCTTAAATACACCCGGCGCCACCTATCCCGGGCTCCATTGACACGTTTATCAAATAAATTATCGAGCCATGAAGAATATATTTCACCCTTCCAACATGTCCGCTAGTTTCCAGCAACGTTGCAGGACGTTACCACGCATAGTCCGTTCTCCACCTCTATGCCAAATCAAATGCATACACGCATTGGCTCCTCACAGTGACCCCTCCGGTTTAAATATATCCGGCGCCATTCAGTCCATTCCATCTCTGGCTCCACCTATACAGACGCCGGCAGGACCCCCCAATTGGAAAGCGATCGAGAGACAACCACCAGGTAAGCGCTTATTCGCATAGAACTACGCTCCACTTATCAGCGTCCACGCACGCTTCCTATGACACAGCCTAACATCAACCTTTGGCTTTGTGTCTCCCCTCCAGTCACTTAAAGTGTCTCCGTACCGCCATCAACTTGACGGCACCCGCCCGCTAACGCCCAGAAGCCTACAGACCCCCAGTGTATATGCAGTTGACGCAAATTAAAGGTAACGAGTTGTAAATGAATACTTATCTTCTAGCAGCAAAACATAATGACATGCTAGAACAACCTCTCTAAAATCCAATTCTTTTTATGCCCCCTTCGACACTTAGACTGTCAGCGCGACCAGAACCGTCAACAGACCCCCATCTAGAGAACTATTAAAGTTAGTTAACAGGTATCTATTTGGCTCTTAATACTATGATTATTAGCAGCCGCATCAGACCATCTTTACTAACCACTTACCATGAATGTCCTCTGATATACAGGTTATCTGCACATCATCTCCTGGGGACCAGCAGTACGTAGCCTCTTAACTATATAGGAGTAACCCTACAGGTATTATTCCTGCCTTGTTTCACCTATTAGTTCCCATGACACTAGTATGACCCATATAATCTCTAAGGTTGTCACTTTCATTCCACAGCTTAATATTCGAGGCTCACTCCCAAATAACAGGATACGTGGAAATAGAAAATCAGAAACAGACTAGTAAAACGCATTAAAGGTACCCATCCATTCTGTAACCTGCTTGTTTACTCTCTGTATCTTTACCTCTTGGGCTACTCATAATTACGCACTTTATATTTTGTCATTAATCAGCGCTCACGTCTTCAAGACAGACAACCCTCCATCTCAGATCACTCCTTCTTTTCCCTCCCTGTGAGAATCAACACCATCTATACGTTCAGGTACAATTATATGTTCTCAAAGCAAGAAGGGTGTTCCTACAGTGGCCGTATCATTCAATAATGTGTGTACATCTCTGAGTAATCAAAGGCAGTGACAGAAGGAGGTAAAGTACAAACAAAGTTCATTCAAAAAATATTTATTTGTTATTTTTTTATAGATATAAATTCATATAAATACTATTGTTGATCAAAAATCTTTTTTATAATGGGTAATACATATATTAATTGAAAAAGTTCATAAAGAGCACAAAACAGTCATAAAAACAGCAGCAAATTAGCAGGTCCCCTGAAAAACAATCATACACAGCAGCTCGCTCACGTGCTAACAATCATTCTACATTCACACCACATACATAGATGGGGAAGGAACTGGATTCCAAAAAGCAGGATGGCAAAGCTAATGTAATCCAAGGGCACCAAGGTGTAATTATTGGCCCTTGTGGCGGGTCTACGCGCGTTTCGGTGGATCAAGCCACCTTCATCAGGACCTTGTTCATCAAATTGAGCAGATATCAGGGGATCAGACAAAAGGGAAAATGGCAATGTAATAGGTCAGCTATCACTAGAACGAGTTCTGTTTCAAAATTAGGAGGTAAAGTCACATCAAGTGCACCGCATCCATAATGCCAAGTCAGAAGTAGTAGGAGACCCTCAGAGCTTCATCTTAATATCTTGGATACCATGTTCTATGTAGAAAGCGAGACGAGCATATTGTTTCCGTTTCGATAAAAGTTCTGAAGAGATACTTTTATTTCATAAAATCAAGGGGAGGGTCTCAGAGTATAGCAGTCCACGTAGAGGGTTAACTCCTGTAACGTTTCAGTCTATTTACCAATGGTGATAGTATATCAAATGAGTAGATATTCTGTAGAAGAATTGACACTGTTCTGCCACCGCGACCCTTAGTATCCGGTGTGCAACGACCAAATCCCTCCGCGCTCCTGAGACCCTCCGGGACCGGCTTGCGGTCTTCATGCAGTTAGCATTTATATCTCAGTGTTATATAGACTATCACCCTAGTCCCCATTCCACTGCCCTTACCCTCTAGCATGTTACATAGCAAATGTTACATGTATAGTAAAGTTGTTTTTCGACCCATCAAATGTATCAACTTAAAATAGGTAGCAAATTGTACATAACTGTAAATATTAGGACAGGTTCAAGTACTTTTAGGACACTAATGTCTTGTGTTGTACCACTGTATAAATGTATCACAACAAATTTTCTCTGTTTTTTAACATGTATATATCTAGGACACTTCACGGACATTGACAAGCATTGCTATTGTTTATATCTTTCTATATGCATAGGTCCACTTGGATACCGACATGGCTCCCTGATGAAGGCCCTCAGCCGAAACGCGCGTAGATGACATACTTAGCCATGTTTTTATGTACAAATGTGCTAAAACAAGCCTCCGCACAGACCTCAAGTTAAAATCAATTATCTTGAAATATGTATAGGATACAATAATATGTGTATATATATGTAGATAAAAAGTCACATGTATAATGGAGGCATGCACGTAACAATTATTTGAAATTAAGTAACAATGTTTTTTACTATAATGAAGATTTAATAAAATAATTTTGTACCATGCATTTTGTTCAATCATAGTTTTTGCTGTCACTAGTCCGTCTCTGTCCTTTGTCTAAATATTAGTTCCTAATTACTTTTCTTCCAAATACTATACCCATCCCGAATTAGGAACTCTAGTCGGGGATACCCCTTCTTTCTTACATATAATGAATGTAATCATTTCACTTGTTCCGCCTTTCTCGTGAAGTCGAGACAAATTCAAAATAAAGTAAGATCTTGGAATGTTTGCATATGTGCTTTGCTTTCATTAGAGTTCTCAGACCTGGGGGTTATTTGTTGGTTGTTGTTGCTCAATACCTCAGGATGGAGTACTATGACCAGTGTCAGTATCTTTTAAAACTACAGTCAGCAGCACTGCCCCAAATCACTGCTATTCTACGTTCCAAAGCCACAGCCGGTGGTGTTCCTCACACATTAGCACTCAAATCCACAGCTATTAGCACCGCCCAAAGCCACAGCAAGCTGTACTACTTAAACCGCACCAAGCAGTGCAACAAAAAGGCCTCACCAAACAGTATTACCCAAACTCTCACCAAGTAGCACAACCTAACCTCAGCTAACAAAACATCTCAAAACAAAAGCTAACCATCCTAACCAAAATCTTGCCAGCACCACTAAACATTACTCGCACAGCAATGCTACCCCAAAAAACTCCCATTGGTACTTTCCAAAACCACAGTCTAAAGGAGTACACTAAACCTCATCAACCAATAGCACCCAGCACCAAAGGAATCATTACTACTCAAAATTAGATCTGTCATTACCAGCCAAAACTACAGCCAGCTATACAACCCAAAGTTACAGCCATCCATACTACACCATCAATGTGAGCAGCAATACTCAAACCACAGCCACTAGCACTGCACCCTTAATGCAAATATTAACAGATAATTTACAGCTTAGCATACATTTCCGTTTGTTTTGATTGGAAGTGAAGCTTTGGTTATCTTGCGTTTTAAAAATGTATCATTGTATTTTATTTAGATTTATTTCACAAACAAAAAATTGTGCATTTTTAAAACGCAAGCTAACAAAAATGTCTCTTCCAATAAAAACAAAAGAAAAAGTATGCTCAGCAGAATTCATTCTATTTAAAATTAAACTAAGGATGCAGTACCTTATGTGGTGAATAGAGGTCCCTTTACAACTTCACAGTGACACTTAGTAACAGCCTCTGGTATTGCAGCCTTTCCTTCATTCATGGAATTTATATTTACTATCACTTCTGCTACTACTGGGATATTTTTTAAACAAATACAAGTGTGCATTTGCACCGCCAATAGCTCAAAGTTTCACTAATGCGAGACCTATTGCATTGCAAATGCTTGTTTTAAAGGTAGGCTTTGGCCTTACATAGTCAGGGACATGTCTCTGTGGAAGGGTAGAATTCACATCTCAGCAAGAGTAATTTTTGAAAACCAAAGGGCCGGATTTACAAAGTTAAACTAAGACGAAAGTCAACATTTATGACTTTTGGTATTCACAAAGGACATTTACTGCTTGTAAATGCCCTTTGTGACTACCAAAGCTCCTCAATTCATGAAGTTAGACTTTTGTCTCATTTTGCCTTTGTGAATCGGGCCCAAAGGGTCTTAATCAGAATTTGGCACAATGATACGTCCTCCAAAAGTGGGTGTGCTATCTCCTGTATCAAGAGCAGCGACGGCTCGTGGAGGGAGTTACGGTGGGGCAACAGGGTGGGGAGGGGGAGGGGCAGGGCGGAGGTTGCTAAAAACCGGCATATGGATAATTGCAGGTAAGTAAACAATTTAATTAATAAAACGAATTTCGTAGTGCGCCTTGCATCGCAAAATGCAATGCAGTGCGAGCTACGAAATTCGTTTTATTAATTAAATTGTTTACTTACCTGCAATTATCCATATGCCGGTTTTTAGCAACCTCCGCCCTGCCCCTCCCCCTCCCCACCCTCCTGCCCCACCGTAACTCCCTCCACGAGCCGTCGTTGATCAAGAGTACCACTGACATCAATGCACTCTTACCATGGTGAACAGGGCCGCCTCCACTTTTTGACAAATGTTCTGCATCTCCCTAGCTCTTAATGAAGCATTATTACTAGTTAGATTTTCATTGGTACTATAGCAGCATCACACATTTTCAATCCAGATTGTTTTTCCAGTGCAGTGGCATCCGTGTATTGAATTGCTGTATTTAGAACAGGGGTGATGTTGGTCTTATTGACCGTCTTTGGGCCACACATTCATTAGAAACATAAGCCCCAATTCACATGTGCTCTGGGAAGAAATAAAGGTGTCTATACTGAAGGATCCAACTCCGGCCTGGTCTAGAGAAAACAGCAGGAGAATCACTAACTGGTCATGATACAATTCTGTCAAGGAATATCTTGGTTCAATTCCGGGCTTTGCTGGTGAAAGATTGTTCGGAGGTCTGTGTCAGTACTATAGATTCAATTGAAATGATCCTAGGTTAAACGTTTCAGAATGCATAGTAATTTGCAACAATGCCGAGGACTAGTAAGTTATGGACCAGAAGAACATGGCACATCTATGCATGTGAGGACTCAATCGGGCCCTCAGCAGATAATAGTCCAGGTGTGTGGCAAAGGCAAAGCCTACAAGGTGCAGATTCTGAGAATTGAATAACTTTACTGTTATTGTTTTCAGGACCTTCTTTCGTCATTTACTCAGAAGCATTGAACTATTGCTGGCCTTCAAATAAATCTATCCATCGTGATTTAGAGAAATAATACAACATAATCTAATCATTTCCATGACCTATATATATGAATTTATTTACTAGACTTTAAAATATCCTGTGCACTAGAAGATTAACTCTGGTTTCAACAGAACGTCCAAGCATACTGTGTACATTTATGAGACTCTGTAGTCCACACGCAGGCCAGTATAGCTAAATTAGTAGTTTTACTATTAATCTACCAAAAAGCAGTGGAATGGAACAGCGCTTGGAGGGAGAGGAGAGAGTAAAATGGGCATAAGAGTCACCGACTGCTCTGCTTTATTACCCGTAGGTTTCACAATGTGGTGTGAACAAAAACAATATGTTTTTACCTCTCTAAAGGTTGCTGGTGTGTTATGCATCATTTGTATGTAGTAGACTCACTCAACCGGCCCTTGGGTTCTCCCCTCACGTTCTACATGGAATACTAGTAATGCACACGTGAACATTTTTTATTTTTAGCCAAAAGGGTCCATTTAACCAAACTCCAGATCTCTGACCTACATAGAGCTGCTGTGGCTGCCTTAGTATTAAGGACGGGAGAAACGCTCTGCCACCATTTTTGAGAATCTTTTATGGCACAAATACCATGAGTCAAAGTTGAAGCACTCTTCTGAACCAAGGGTCCTGACTTGATTTTTATAATTTAATGACACGCCCGATAAATATAGGACGAGACTTTCACCAAGGATTCTCCATCAAGAATAATTAATTATAGAATATATGCTGGAGAATTAATGCTGGTGGTGTGTCTTCTTTCCAGTTCAGTTTATGAATCAAAATCTATTTATTTGTTTTATAAAACAAGAAAGAAAAACTATACAAGACCTGCGGCCTATTAGCCATGTCAACATCAGATTCCTCCAAACTACCGCACCCGACTCCCTCCCATCCCCCGGGACCAGTGCTTAATTTGTGCCGGAGCTTTCCAGTGCTTAGCACCGGCACTTACTTATCATGCCTGGGTCTATATGCGCCTGATAAATTACCTCACTGATTCTGCGCAGATTGTTGTTCTTGTCTCCTGAGTCCCAATGAGTGTTGCGGCTGTGAGACCCTGAGCCAAGATTCATTATTATGATATGATGACGCCCTTAGTTCAGTGTTGCTGGTGGGTCGGACACTGATTGTGCTTGATTTGGTTCTGCTGGAGTAGGGGCTGTGCGGGAGGCAGTGAGCGTAGATTCCGTTCAGATTGCCACGCCCTGCACACCCGCTCATCAGGAGTCATCAGCCCGACAACATTGTGGGCAGGCAGCTGTCAGCAGCACCAGACAGGTTTACATCGGTTAATAAAGGCAGCACCACGGCCGCCTGGCCCATCACGAGTAATTGTAAATACTTAGTCGCCATGCTCCTTGCAAAATCAATGCTGCTTTATTTTTGCTTGGTTGCGTGTCTGGCACTGTGATAGCTTTGACTCCACAAGATTCGATGAGTCACTGTGCTTGGCCTAGTAGTGCCCGACGTACACATATTACAATAGGCCGACCAGTCTGGGTTAAGACGGAGCCTCCTTGAAGGACTATCTTCCGGACCTGAGCCCTACCATTCACCACCATGTGTTCTGTGGCACATTGATATTCGGAGTGTAGAGGAGGAAGTAAGGGCCAAGCTGGGTCTGAAGCCGAATGAAGTCCGACAAGGAGGAGGGAAGAAGACTTCAAGAGCTGAAGGCGTGGCTCAGCAGCAGTCCGGGAAGAAGAAAGGTCTTTGGTAGGGACGCTGCATCTTGGGAGAATAGGATAGGACGGCCTCAAACTCCTTACCCAGTTACTGTGGTAACAATTATCGGGGTGAAAAAGGTAGCAGATGGGGAATAAATAAGCATCTAACAACCCTCGAGGGGAACAGAGCTCTTTACACACCACAAACCCAACATACTGTATGTAGAGTGTTACATAATTAGACCCCCCCCCCGCAAGGAACCACCGAGTAGAGAATATACCCTGGCTCTTGTGAGTGTGAGCGTTATTAGCTATGTTTGAGGCAATGTGTGGTGAAAGCTGCAGTGACCGCCGGACGAGAGTCCCAGCACTTATTCTTTTACAAATTAAGCACTGCCCGGAACCCGTCAGCAATTGAAATCAAAGAAAGCGCAATCACAGAAGCAGTTGTGGAAGGTAGTAGGAACCATCTCAGGTAGAGCTGTGGAAGGTCTTAATTAATCTGAGAAGACGTAGATATTTGGGGCAGGTGGAGTTCCCATGACAGTAATGTCAAAAAAAGGTGCCATAACTCTGGCCCGGTAAGACTTGAGTGGGAAATAGAGTGTATTTGGAAGACCCAGAGTGATATATGCAGGGAATCAGGAAACTTGTGTGTTACAGTGGGTATCAATGCCATTAGGGACTTGTGTACAGTAGGATGTGAGCATGGGACATTCCAAAAATAAATGTAATAATGTGCCTGAAGAGACACAGTTGTGCAAAAAATCTGTTTTTCAAGTTCAATTTAAATGTAGGGTCTCATTTATAAGGCCATTGTGCCAGCTGTGCATCCCTTTTTTTGAAGCACCAGCGGCACAGTGTGCCTGCCTATATTTAGAAGGCCATGTAAAGTCACCCTGCATGACTTTTCTTGGCCTTGTAAATATAGTCCCCTTTCATGCATTAATCTGCATGAAAGGGGAGTCCCATGAGTGTTGCTGTGTGTTTTCCCACGCAACATCCATGGAACCTGACACATTCCCAGATTTAGAAAGTTTTGTAAAGCTGGGAATGCTTCAGAATCCTTCTCCTCCCAGGGGAGTTGTAGGAGTAGCACAACGAGGAGAAATCATTTTAATTTTGTCAGGTTTTTTCCTCTTTCTATTCATGCTGTATTCTCAGGGACACATAGAAAGAGGAAAATGCCATAAATTATTTTGTTGTCAAGGAAGGTGTCCCTTCCTGCACAAAAACAATCATCCCCGCAACGCAAAGGTCCCTACGCTATCACATGGCATCCATTTGTGTGCCAGCCATGTTGCATTGTTGTTATTAAATGCTGGATTATTTTTTTTGCCAATGAGACCCATAGTTTATTAAGACTTTGGAACTTATTCAGAGCTTGGCTGGTGTAGGATATCTACAAAAATAGTCAGATGTCCAGTACACTGTCTTTGGAGTGCATTGGTATTAAAGGTACTTTAACTATGACAAACAGGACACCCGCCACTTTGTGGCAGATGTCCTGCACTGACAGATTCAGATTTATGCCTAAAGTCAGCCCATTCAAACAGTGAAACAAAACATTTAGAGCCTGATTCACAAAGGTAAACTTAGACCTGAAGTCTAGGTTTAGACCTGAAGTCTAAGTGCCCGGTTCACAAAATATAAACTGAGACCTGAAATCTAAGTTTTGACCTGAAGTCTAAGGGCCTGATTCACAAAGCTAAGGTAGGCTTGAGGTCTATGGGCCCAATTCACAAAGGGTAAACTCAGACATCAGGTCTAAGTTTACCTTTGTGAATTGTGCCCTAAGACTTCAGGTCTATGCTTACCTTTGTGAATTGGCCCCTGTATATACAGGATCAACAACAGAAATTGTATCATTTAAAGTACTTTCCTATAAATAAATAAATGATCTTGCTGCAAACTCCACATTATTGTTTTGCATCAAAAATATACACTCTAAAGCTTTAGCACATTTTTTTTATCGAAACCTATTTAAACAAAGGTTTAAATATCACGTCACTTCAGTGACATCTGTAGGCCTAGTGATAAGAAATGTACACTGTCATTTGATCGACTGTTTACACACTTAAAATTGTAATAAGTGTTTGCTTATTAACCTTTGCACAAAAATAACATTCTTCAGTGAAGAGAGGTCATATATCTTTTGAGGACATATGAATATATCGTTAAAAGAAGTTTGAAAAACCTCGATCAGGTGTATATAAAACCTGATAATACGATGAACTTTAACTTCTTACATAAAACATATGCTGTGAGTGCAGAAGATCATGCTAGCTGTTTGGGATCAAATAATTGTCGCCCATACCTGCTAAACAATTTAAAAATAATAGCTCTGGGAATATATGCAAATGGATTTTTACTTGCAGACATTTCCCTCAAGCAGTCTAACTCTACAGTAGTTGTACCAGGACGGTTCACATCATACACTTGGTTGTTATCTTACTTATAAGACTCAGACAAGCTTCTAAGCAGGTTATCAAATCCATGGTGGGGTTTTGGAGAAGGGCTACAATGTCTGCTGAAATATACTCTGTCAACTTTTCCCGATAACTAAGTTTACAGGTCAGACAAATGATGAGTAAAAACAGAATGGGTGCTAACACATACTTGACAAACTCCCAGTGCCTAATTTGTAAAGGGATAAGGGCTGGGGCCCCCAGCTTTGCTCAGAAGCCTACGGCCAGCGCGAGCACATGTCGGTGTGCCGAATATCGAGGCTGCGTAACCCTGATACCTCCCCATGCCTATTTAATCCAGAACAGACACTCCCTGCACCTTTATCTCACTATTGCAGGCCATATTCCATCCCGGCGTTCTACCATGTCACGTTTTCTCTGTTTTCCTCTTCCTCCCCATTTCCCTCAATGAATTTCTTTTTCTCTTTCTTTAGGTCAATGTGTGATAAAAAATGAGTCCAGATCTCCAAAAAAGACTTCAGGTGGACCACACCTGCAATAAATATATATCAAATTAAGTACTGTGACCGCCTTTCACCTCTGTGCAGTCATGAAATTCTTTCAGAGGGCCAACTGCAGGTAGTTCGACTCTTCTAGTTTATTCACAGCCTCTCTGAACTAGGTGAATCCTGAGCTTGTGTTATCTGTGTAAGTACAAGCAGTCCATGCATGTCAAATGAGATAATGGGCTACATCACTAAACATTTTCGGCCAGCACTATTTCACATACCTGCCGACAAGTGCAGGCAATGCTTGAAGTAAACATCTTGTGCCACTATACTATTAAAGCAGTATATTTTTTAGCATATTTTTGTGTGACATTTGTTTTAGTACTGGCATATTCTGTTGTTATTTGTGCTGATCAGTTTTGGGCACCAATTTTGCAAAGTGATACTGTTATTTCTATTGTGACTGCCGGTTCAATTCTATTCTGATAGCTTGGTTATATTGAGACCTGTTATGTTTTAATTGTGTTGATAAGTTGCCTTATGTTTTATATTTTGTTATTTACTTTAGATATATCATTAAATGCGGCTATATTTACTGCCAAAAGCAGCACACATCTTTAACGTTACTGTGAAAAACTGTCGTGGGTGGCAACATGACACTGCTCCAACTCTTCAATTATTTCAGATGACAGCCAGCCAATAACTATGGCATAGACAGTGAGGCAGGTTTACTTATTTTTCAGGCCACCAGCACATAACAACCAAAGTTTTAGTCTGTATTACATAAAAGGGAGGGAACAGGACAGCTCCCACTCTACAAATATATGGTGCTGCTTCTCTCTTCCCAAGGGCTGGCACAAAATTAGGCTGCTTAACGACAAGCACACCATTTTGTAACAGAATACAAAGATGTGTGTCTGCATGTGTGATGTCTAGCACAGGTTACACATGAAAGGTACCATTTGAGTACAAAATACTAAGCTTAAAGTATCATAAAAAATATTTTAACTTTGTATGTGTAGTTTACAATGCAGTACACTTGCAAAGTTAGAAACATATGGAGACATAAATCCATTTATCCATCTGCCTTGATGAGGTGTTTGCTTCTGGTGGGAAGCCCTGTCTGCTATTCTTATTAGTTGGGGCTTTGCATTGAAAACCATGTGTGGTAGTGTCATGTAGCAGATATGGACATTGTCGACATCATTAAAATAGCATGAGCACAGCAGGCATGATGCATCTTTTGTGCACGTTACTACAAAGCTTTATTTTCGCAAGACTCTGTTTATGCCTTTCACATGAGAACTGTTTGCTGTGTTGGTTCTCTGCCTGTTCCTGGAGTTTAGTCTGAACAGTGTGAGCAAGGTAGATAAACAATGACCCTTGTTATTCTGTTCTGTTCAGGCCCTAGCACCTAGACAAAACACACTAACGCAGATGAGACTGGAAGCTGGTACTTGGATATTACAGGGATACCTGTTTAGGTAACATACACTTGGGGAGGGACCCTTCCAGGGAGAATTGCAACATGCACCTACGATGTAGAAATATCATCTATGGTCTAAGGTATGGGGTCTGCTGACAAACCGAGAGATCTTCTATTGTATAATTATACTCCATCTAGCCAAATGAAGGAGGTTAGGCACTATAGCCCCTTCTCCATAGTCTTCATAAGAAGACATCTCCCTTGATGATGTATGGCCTAGCTGCAAAGCTAACGACATTCTTGCTAATACATTTTTATGCTTGTGGCACGTATACAGCATGTTTGAGTATCTTAGTTAAAATAAATATTTTAAACTATATTCGTGTCTCAGTTAGATCGTATTGTGGACAGATACGAGAGTGTGAGCGAAAAGGTATGTCTTGTTACCGCGATTCCTGAGAGATACAGGAGTGTTGTGTTCTGGGGTGTCTAATCATTTGCTTCTCTGTGAGTGTGAAGGAGGGTGAGTGAGACACTATAGCTAGTCGGTCCTGGGCTCGTGGGTAAGAAGGCACAGTCCCTATACACCGAGGTCCCATAATCCTGCGCATAGTTCTGTGTATGTGCAGAATCCTTGCAACAGTAGCATGGGGATACTCAGGTTCCACCCATGGGACACCCCCTTTGCTCAAACTAATGAAAAGCAGCACAATGCTGCACATTGTGTTACTTTTAGATAACATTCCACTGTAAAAAAAAAAAATTCACTGGCAAGCAATAGTTTATCAAGACTTTACACTGGTTTGTGTCACTTTTTGTCACTTTGCTTTTTTAAAAATCCTTAATAAATCTGGCCCTGTATCCTAACTTCATTTGATGCAGCCCTATGCATCCGAAAACTGAATGTGCTCTCTGAGAAGTAGGGGCCAGTTTTACTTGCTTCTTGGTTGCACACTTTTGTGGCACATCCATGACTCAAAATGCTAGTACATATTTGCAAAACCATGCAAGGAGTAATTTGGACCGCCTTGCCTGACTTTGTAAAAAGCAGTTGTGACACAATGCAGTGACTTGTACTGCATTGCACTACATCTCATTCTAGTAGGTGTTCTATGGTGGAACACGGATGTCCCATGCATCACCTATGGACTTCATGCAATTCTCCTTGTAATGCAGGCACCCTTTAACCTTGTGCAAGGATGCCTGCATTGGTGCTAGGCTGCATTAAGTGCACAAGCGCTATGAGAGAGTAAATGTGTGCCATACCTTTGTAGATATGGTGCTTTCTTCTCTCTTCCTTTTGTGCCATGTAGTGCAGCAAGGTGCCTTGCTACACTGCATTGCATGAATGGCATGTAAATCTGACCATAAGGGCCTATTTAGACCCATGTTTCATTGTTCTTATACCACGAAACATAGTGCAAGAGCAATGCAAAGCTTAAGTCACATTTTTGAAGCCATGCAAAGCAACTTTACGTGGCTCCCAAAAATCTGGATTAACTCAGCACAAATTGCTGAATTGTGTTACTCTGCCCTGGATAGGCATTGCACGTGTGTTCCCACACAACTCCCATGGATTTTCATGTAACACTAGACTTACAGGTACTTGTAAACCTAGGGATTCGTCAAAACCTTACATCCTGCCAGGAAAGGTGTAACATGGAAAAATATCTCAATTTCTCCTCCTTTCTTCCTCTTACTATGTGCGCCTCATTCTGCGGCACCCATAGAAAGAGGAATATGCCTCCCAGGATTGTGCTTATGCAGAAAGGGGCCCCTTCCTGCACATAAACAATCCTGCTGACAACACAGGCCCTCTTGCACCATGATGCAAGGGTGCTTGCAATGGTGCTAGACCGGTATAAAGGCACCAGCGCAGGGAGAAAGGACAGAAATCCACCATTTTGCCTAAATATGGTGCACTCCTGTCCTTTCACTTTAGCGTAGGGTAGCTCAGGAAGATGAGTTGCTGCACTATGCCAAATCCCCGTAAATAAGGGCCTAAGGCCCTCATTTATGTGATTTTGGATTAATGAAGGCCCAGTAGCAACCCCTGGCCCCAGGGTAGACATAATATCGCTCATAACAATGTCTCCTAGAATAAATAGCAGGCACAACCAGGTGCAACAACAATTAATAAATAACACAGTATTTCAAATATCATCTAGAAGCCTTATGGATAGTTTGCTGGCAGACATTGATCTATCAAATAACATGATAGGAAAAGACAAAAGAGGGAAAAATTATACTTGTATTACAACTTGCCTTCCAACCCCCATGGATTGCTTGTTGATGGCACAACCCCCGCTCAAAATAAACAACATAACCACGGCTGCTCAAATTCATAGCCACTGAGAAATAAGAAAAGGTGGCACAGGACAACAGGGCACAGTAGTCTGAAGCCTTAGGTTAACCAACCAAGTAGACAATGAAATCTCTAAAGACGGCCAAAGGGGATCTGATGCTGATCTGGGTGAGTCCGTGGCCAGTCCGGGGCCCATTCTCGTAGCAAGGACAAAGAAACAAGGAACCCCCCAGAGAATGACAAAGTGCCTGAGCAGCATGAGCTCCAACTACCATCGGACTACAGCTCTAAGATGAGCACGTGCATAATAGAAAACCTGATACTATCTGCCACCAAAAAGATTAAAAACAGTTTTATAAATGCCACCTTAGCTAGCACAGTAAACACTCTGACATGGCAGTCAGATAAACTGGAATTGCAACTTGACTTAATCCAAACCCTGGCCATCTCAATCCTAAAGATAGAGAAAAAGTTAGCTCCTTGCGAAAGAGGCTAAAAAATGCTGCAGGCAAAGAAATTCCTTGTGCATCATGTTCCTGCCATCAGATTGCGGAGAAACTATGCACCTTGCCAGATGCCCTGAACCTAATGATAATGGACATAAAGTCGGCCTTACAACAACAAGTAAGTAGTACTGTCACCAGGCCTGACCAAAACCAACAGACACAGAAGCTGTACGAAGCAAAGAAAAAATGACCATCTCACTGAAAGCAGTCGATAAGGAAACCCCACAGTCGGGCATGACGTTACCAAAGAAAGCTCTGACAAAACCTTCACTGCATGCCCTAGTAGGAAATCACAACCAGGGAGTTGCTCCATCTTCTATAGTGAACGAATCAGACACAGAAGCGAAGGACAAAAAAACGCTAGTAACCACAATGGCAAAATAACAACTGAAGAAAATCAATGTTCTGTTGCCTTATCAAAAAGAGCAAACAAGAGATAAAAGAAGGCCAGAAGCAAGGCAGAGAATAGGTCCCTAGGGTTACAAAGCTGTTGACTTGCGAACGTTTTCCTCCATTTAGATGATTACAAGGTACATTTATTAACTGTGCTAGAGGTCAAGTGTCTCAATGCCTGTATGAGGTTACTGCTTCCTGGACACCCTCTGTCACCGGTTTATAACTTGTTGGGGCGGCCTTGATGACGCTAAGTCATGTTTAGAACGAGGCAAAGTTTTCCATAATCTAATCATCCTTACCTCCTTACCGGACTGGGGGCATTGACGAGCAGCCTCTGCTACTGCCGGGAGGGGAACGGCTGGTTTCTTCTATCCTGGGCCGCAAGGGGAACGGCCCGTCAGAACTACAATTCCCTGAGGCACACGCACTCCCGCAAAACTGACATCTCGCTGGGGGGATGCGATAATAGCACAGCAGCCCTCCTGCAGCGCGCGACGCACGCGAGCGTGCTCGGGCCAAGCCAAGGCCAATGGCGGGCCCATTTGTGCCTATCAGGGGCTGGAAGAGGCTGCGCTGGGCCACCCCCCTAAAATCTGAATTCCTATGAGATGCAACCTGAACTCTTCTACGTCGTGAAAAGGTACTATGAAAACCATATTAAATTGTACTACCCCCATGGCTGGCAAAGGAGAGACCAAAATGGATAATCGCAAGGGAGTGGCAGAAACACTGGACGCATTCTTAGTCAGAGACGAATCGCTATTGTCTCATGAAATAGAGTTAACTGAATGGCGTCTTTCTTTGGATCCAGCCACCTTATCTAAGCGCTTATTAGTGGGTGATCCCTCAACCAATTTGGGGGAAATTACACAATTATCCTTGCCTGTGGATTTCAACAGTGTATTACCAGCTCCTTTAGCCCCTTTTACATCTCCAATACAAGACTCAAACACCCAAGTTCTTGTTTCAATAGAGGAGCCCAGTAGGTTCACTAGGGCACGCACCTCTAAGAAGTTTGCTATTAAGAAGCCGGTGGTAGAACCTGTGGTGAAACCAAAATGAGGGACTGCTGGAAAACATAAACAAGGTATAAAGGGATTTCAGGTGATTAATTGCAGTGATAGTGTAAATAATGGGTAGAGTGACTTTTTGAGGTGCATTCTGGTAGGCACGCAAACTGATGCAGTATCACTGTATTGTATTGTATTGTATTGTAAGGGGTGCTTGTAGAGCGCACTGACACCATGGGTTTCCTGGCGCTGGTTGGAAGTGGAGGGGACAGAAAGACTAACCAGATTGGGGAAAGAGCCAAGTTTTTAAAGATTTACGAAAAATAATCAGAGAGTTAGAAGTTTTAAGAGAGAGGGGAAAAGAGTTCCAGAGCTTGGGGGCCAGGTATGCAAATCTCCGGCCTCCAGATCTGCAGAGCTTATAAGAGGGAACAGTCAAGAAATGGAGATGGGAGGATCTCAAGTTACGGGATGGGCAGTAGGGTCTGATGAGGGATTTCACGAAGGCGGGACAGGGCCCAGATAATGATTTGAAGATGAGGCAGCCGGTCTTGAAGGCTGCCCTTGAGATGACAGGGAGCCAGTGGAGTTTGGCAAGGAGGGGCCTGGCGGATTGCCACTTCGGGATCCCAAGGGCCAGTCTCGCCGCTTGATTTTGGACCACTTGCAGTCTGGCCATCGAAGTTTTAGGCAGACCATGATAGATCGCGTTAGAGAAATCTAGGCGGGAGAGGACGAGGGCCATGATGACCTGCAGGAGGGCATCAGGTGTGAGGAGGTATGCCACTTTCCTGATCCTGCGCAGCTGGTAGATGCAGGACGAGACCACAGTCCCCACCTGCGGCCCAAGGGATAGAGCGGAGTCAATTGTGACCTCCAGGCTCTTTACCGAAGCCACGGGGGTGGGGGAGGGGCCAAGTTCCGCCGGCCAGAATTGTGGCCCCCAGTAGGTGGCGCTCCTACCGGGAAGGAGGAGCTCCGTCTTACCGGGGTTCAACTTTAACTGGTTGTGGCCCACCCACTGGAGGATGTGGGACATGACTGCCTGAAAGTTGGGAATAGCAGAGGGGGAGTTGAGAGAAAAGATGAGTTGCAGGTCGTCCGCGTAGTTAAACACGGTGACGTCCCACTGCCTCAAGGAGAAAAGAAGGGGGCGAAGATAAAGATTGAAAAGAAGAGGGGATAAAGAGGACCCTGGGGGACCCCGCAAAGCGAGTGCTCCCTAGTAGCCCTAAAGGTGCCCAGGCTAAGGGTCTGAGACCTGCCGGTCAAGAAGGATTTGACCCAGGCCAATGCCAGGCCTTGGATGCCAGCCTGCTCGACACGGAGGAGAAGGATGTTATGATCCACCGTGTCGAAGGCGGCTGACAGATCTAATAATACCAAGGCCTGGGGGACACCCTTGTCGGCACCGTCTCTCAGGGCGTCCAGCACGGCCAAGATCACTGTCTCCGTAGAGTGGCCGGGTCTGAAGCCTGCCTGGTTGGCCTCGAGAAAGTTGGAGCTCTCGATAAACTGTGAGAGAACGGTGGTGACGTGGGCTTCCAGGATTTTTGAAAAGAAAGGTAAGAGAGAGATAGGGCGGTAGTTCGCCGGGACGGCGGGGTCAGCCCCCGGCTTCTTCAAAAGGGGCACCAACACGGCCTCCTTGAAGGAGCCCGGCACCGTACCGGAGGAAAGAGAAGAGTTTAGCAGAGGGAGAATGCAGTCAGGTAGAGAGTGGCAGATGTCCCGGAGTATAGAGGGGGGGCAGCAGTCATCTGGGGATCCCGACTTGATGCGGGTGGCGAGAGTAGCCAGAGAAGTGGAGTCTAGAGGAGGAAGTTGTGTGAGTGAGGAGGCGTTGTGAGGGGGGAAACAGATCCAGCGCCAGGAGACGTGACAGGAATGGTGTCCTTAATCAATACAATTTTTTCGATGAAAAAAGTGCTAAGAGTATTACATGCTTCCTGTGTGGGGGCCTGAGTAGGGAGCGTCCATGGTCAGAAGTGAATTCATTAAGGACTTTGAAAATTTCCTTAGACTGGCAGGGGGCGGATAAGATTTTACCTGAGGCGTAAGCTTTTTTTGCAGCGAGTTTGTACCTATTGCGGGCAGCCACATAGGCATCTCTGCTTGGAGGGCAGTAGTCTCTCCTCCACTTACGCTCAAGTTGGCGAAGTTCCAAGTGGAGGGGCATGCTCAAAGGGGCATGAACATCATAGATACTATGACTGAGACCGAAGTATTTCATGTAACTCTCGATGTTTTGACATTAGCAGGGATGATAACTTGGGTCCATGACTTAGTTGAACAAAATCTTGCAAAGTTATGGGAAAAATTTCACCAGGTGGATATTTCTATAAAAAACTTGGTTGTGTTAAGGGTGTTAAGGGGGAGTGCAGTTGAATGGTGTTTATAAATTAGACACAACAGATTTGAGAACTGTGGCAGATAGTAACCCGCTTGTAATTGAAGATAAGGAAAGGCAGAGGTGAAAGCTCCATCGATAATACAGCCAATGCCAGGAAAGGAGTAACTCACGATGCATGCTACAGATCAAAGATAGCTGCCACCCAATGTGCACAAAATTCATGTTTAGAATCAATCATTTTTATTGTGTGGTGGTAAAAGCACAATACACAGCTTAGCTCTCTACATACAGGTGCTGGCAGAACGCAGACTAAAGAGCAATACACAGTGTATAAGGTCTACATCCCGGGGGACGACCTCGCGGTAATTCAAACCTTGTTGAAAACTCCAGGCACCGTAGCCAAGACACCAAAAAATCATGTTTAGATGTAGGAACCATACTGAGTACCACACACAAGAATGCAAGAACTGATTTAAGCAATAATTGTCCAAAACCTAATGCGGACATGCTGAACTTACCCCCAGCTTCTTGTACTTACGTCTTAATTTTGGCTGGTGTTCCTGCGTTTAGGGAAGAGCAAAGAGAGACATGGAGTGACTTACGTAATAAGACCGTTGACTGGCTGACAAAGCACACAGGGTTCCATCCCTCTTATGCAAAACAGATTTTAATGGTTAGGAGAGTGGGGTGGTTAGGCCAATTTAGTGAGTCGATCAAGGGTGATTGTGTAGATAATAATTTCAGCAGAACACAATTGGTCCATCATATATTGAATTATCATGAGCCGAACCTAATATTTAATACTAGCATCTGTGTACTTCCTTTGGGATACTTCTATAAGCCTCAAGTTGATTCTTCTATGAATAGATCTGCCCCAATCTTAATGTCTATTAAGCTCCAGGTACTGTTAGGCCTGGAGGAGCAGGACTGACAATTATCTTGGTTTTATAAAAAGGTGACATTAATTCAGAAGATTTTGGTTTTGGAGTCCATGCCAATTGTTAAAAACCCAAATGAAGGTGATACCATTATGGTAAAGGAAGAAATAGAGATTAGTCTTCGTAATTATAATAATGCTTTTGTTGTGGAAAAAGGTATAATGAATGACACTATAAATGCATCAGTTACTCTTAGACTTGAGGGAAATAGGGAAATGGTGGATGCTCCTCATTTCTTGCAGAGCAATGAAAGTATTATTTGCAATAATTGTACAAACACTAATGACGTAGTTGAATCCCAGCGAATGCCAATCCCAGGAAAAGTTAAAGAAGGACAACTTGGTAAATTAAGTATGGAAAAATCCCAAAGTGAGTTAAGGTTCATTTCATGGAATATTGCAGGGCTGAAAAGAAATCAGGGGACAAAGTGTGGCAGGATTATATTGGCCAAAATGAAATAATTCTTCTTAAACAAACATGGATAATGGAAATACCCCATAAGGTAGCATACAAAACTTCTAGGGGCAGATTTATGTTGGGAATGCACCACGTTTGCGTCACGCAACTGCGGCGTAAACGCGGCGCATCCCTATGACCCATTTACAACGTGACGCATCTAGGCAGATGCGTCACGTTGTAAAGCCCTGCACCACTTGTGGGCGTTCCGGCGCAGGGTGGGCGTTCCGGGGCAGGTGTGCCTCGCAAAAGTGGCTGAGTGAAATCTATAAGATTGCACTCAGTCACTTTCAGGCCAATGCTGCGTCATAACCCTGCGCCTGCTTGAAGCAGGCGTAGGTCTTGACGCAGCATTGTAAAGATGGGGCACCCCCGAGCCTTGCTGGAGCTGCGTCGCGCTTGCGACGCAACTCCAGCAATGCGCCACCTTTACGGCACAGATGCGTCACGCATCTGTGCCGTTTTTGCCCCATGGTGCGCCGCATTGTAAATGCGGCGCACCATGGGTGGCAGAGCAGCGGCGCAAAATAACTGGCGCATCCCTGGGGATGCACCAGTTATCATAAATCTGCCCCATAGTATGGCTGCTATCCTGTCGATCAGAGGGAGAACCTCAGGGGGCCTCATTATTTGGGTAAAAGTTACTCTACCTATAGATATAAAACATTTGGAATTTTCAACCCAGGATATACTGGGGATAAACATTTCAATACCTAAGAAAAAAGATTTATATATAATAAATATCTATCGTAGACTGGGTATAGCAAGCAAGGAGTCCTAGGTTGTTCAACAGTTAGATCTTTTCTTAACCTCTGTTAACTCTGGGGATGAGATAATTGTGGGGGTGGGGGGATTTCAACTGTAAATTTGATCCAGTGGCAGGATTAGAAAACATCTTCAAAGACGAAGAAGTGTTAAATAATATTCCTATGTTAGATAGCAGTCCAGTAGTACCTTGTACTGCTGCAGTTGCGCAGTTGACAAGGTTGGTTACAGGACAAGGTCTTCGAGCCTGTAATGGAAGTTTGCCTTTTGATAGCCCCACTACCCCCACATTCAGGAGGGGTAACTCTAAGAGTGCATATATTATATATTGGTATCTATCACACTATGGTCAATTCTTTGCGATTTGAAAATCAATGATCAATCTGAGAGTGACCATTATCCATTATGTTTGACGCTTGATGCTAATCTTTTCCAGCCAGCTGTTTTAAGGGCTGAAGACAACATTGAAGACGCGATGGAACCTCTATTAAAAAAAAATCGTAGAGCTTTAAAGTGGCCTTCCATAAGGGGAAACGAGGTGTCCATGAAGCAGATCTATGATACCTTTGTAGCATTTACTTCCCCGTATATAGATCTACCTCTTGCAGAGATTCCAATTACGAATATACACCAAGGACTGGTAGAGTCCCCTATCAAAATACTAAGCAGGATCCCAAAGAAAAGCAAAAAGGGGACAATAGGGATGAGTAATTCAGGCAATCTGTGGTAAAACAAAGAGTACCGTGATTCAAAAGGTAAAAATTATGTGGTTCTAAGGGACAAAAGGAACCCACATAAGAGGCTTTTAATCCAAACTAAGAAAAACTGGGATGACAACATTTGGACAGAGCTAATTATTGTAGCAAAAGCGAAAGACTAACTAAATTTCTGGCACTTAATGGCTACAGGCAATAAAAAGGGAAGATGTACTAAAGATCTCTTTCTGAACGCAAATACTTGGGTAAACCACTTCTCCTGCCTTTGTTCTATAGCCGAATGCGATGTAGAGTTCAGTCCACCATAACATGTAATCACCGCTACTTCAGTCCCTTTACATTTTAGTTTGGAAGAAACATTGGCAGCAATAGATGCAATCAAACCGGGGAAGGCACCAGGACCAGACACGATACCAGGAGACATGTGGAAACATGATAAAGAAGTCTGGGGGCTTTATATTAATTTTATATGTAACTCAGTGGCTGCAGGTGCAGCGAATCCTAAATCATGTAAAGAAGCTGAGATCACAACTATTTTTAAAAAAGGTAACCGATTTGACGCTTCACAATATCGACCGATTACTTTAATAGATGTTTTACAGATAATATATGCACGTCAGATTTTAACTAAATTGAATGATTGGGCCGAGGAGAATACGATTTTATCAAGGTATCAAGCCGGTTTTAGAGCTAAAACGAGTACTGTGATCCAGGTTTTTAGATTTTCTTTAAATGACTTGGAAATACACAACACTTAAGAAGGACCATTTATATATTGCCTTTGTCGACCTGAAGGCCACCTTTGACCTCATCCCCAGAAATCTCCTTTGGAAATCCCTAAAAGAGCAAGGAGTACTGGGAGAAATACTTGTGCAGTTTATAGGTTGCATGAGGACAACTTTGAAAGGGTGGGATGGGATCTAGGGGGTGAACTTACTGACCCTATTAAGATTAGCAGGGGTGTAAGGCAGGGATGTGTACTGGCCCCCACTTTGTTTTCACATTCCAGAGTATTTGTTGGGCTGTGAACACGATTCTCCCAAACTAGAGGTTGTGCCAGTACTGGCTCCCCAATTTGCCAACAACACTATTTTAATTTCCCAAACACACAAAGGCTTACAACATTTACTAGATACCTTTGGGGTTTACTGTGTGTCTAAAGGCCTTGAAATAAACTCAAGTAAAACTAAATATTTGGCAATCAGCCCACACACAACTTTAAAAAAGAATTTAAGAGTCAAATATCAGAAATTAGAATACGTTAATAATTTTAGCTATCTAGGCATTACCTTAGATACTAAAAAGACTTGGAAGTCACAGCTGGATAAGAGTAAGACTACTTTATATCAAAACTCCATACCAATTGCCCAAAAAAATGAGAGTTCTATATCTAAAGTTGTTACCCCTGCCCATAAGGTGTACAAATATAGGCTACAATCAGCATGTTTATATGGGGTAGAATTATGGGGCCCTTCGAATAATAATACCCTCAGGGTGGAGGAGAATACATTCTTTAGAAAGGTTTCGAACCTTCCAATGTGCACACCAATAACTCCCGTAGAAATGGATCTTAACATATGCTATATACATCATCAGGCAAGTCTACGCCCACTATTGTTTTGGATTCGCTTGTGATCTACAGTAGAACTTGTCCATAATAGAGAAGGACTAGAGGAAATTTTAAAGTTAAAAAATTATAAAGGATTAGTATGGCAGAAACATATCTATGGTTGGTTCCATAAATTAGGACTTAAACCATTTTGGGAATGTCCAGCTGAACTGACTATGGCCTCCAAGAAACTGTTAAAGCAAACTTTTTCGGCTTATATTCAAGATGGCCTATCATATAGCTCAACATTAGGTACACTGACAACGCAGTTCCTTCTAATGAAACCATATTGGAGTTTTGAGCCATTTTTAGATGAAGTCGAGCCACAGTTGGCAAAACCTCTATATCTTAAATTTCGATACAGGGTTTTACATATAAACACTATACCCTGAAACGGGCACATAAAAATGAATATGTAAGTACGGAGAGTTGTGATTTATGTACTATGGGTGCAAAAGAAAATTAATTACATCTATTATATTTCTGCCCAGCTTACACTAAGTATAGAAGGGAATGAATCAAACCCATCTGCCGATTACTGGGCACAGGATCCTGTAATGAGGCAGAAAGAATATTGAGATCAGATACGTCACAACCAGTAGTTTTCAGTGTGAGTAGGTACTTGTTTGGTGTGAATCTAATCAGGAAAAGGGAAGGCATGAAATTCGAGTTGGAAATACACTAAATTTTCTCTGTCTTGCACTTGCACTTTAAGTTGGTCATATGGAGGATTTTACCTTCAACCATAAATGGAATTTGTGTTTCATCATTGGAAAGCATATTAATTGCACAATGCACTTTGCATACAATATTATTTTTTCCTTTTCTAAATTTGCTAAATCTGAATGTGATCCATGTAACTCCTCAACATTTTATAAATGATAAAATCTTCAATATATTTATTTTTTAATTGTTAAAAAAGGTCTTTATTGGGGAAGTATCCCAATATTAATGTAATGGTCTATCGGTACTTTGAAATGCTATTATTATATGTGTATGTACATCTTTTATAGTTGTTTAAATAAAGAGTATTGTTTTATTGAGTCACGTTGAGAATGAGGCAAAGGTTTCCATAATCTAGTCCCCCTCCTTAAGAATTAGTGAAATTAGAAGAGGTGACACTCAGAGTCAGGACATTTTTCCACTGAAATAGTGGCTAATGATTATGATCTAATGTCAAAGGGCAGTCCAAGCTCAACTTCCCTAGTGTTGTGAAATATTATATGGAGAGTTATCTTTTCCAGCTTGTTGCATGCTTTTCTCTCATACCTCCTTCCAGTGACAACTTCCAGCTTGGCAGTGCTGACCTGCACTTGAATTTGCTGCAAGATGGAAGACTGGCACAGTGCTGTTGGCTCAATAAAGAGCAGGTAATTCTCTCCCATTGTTTGTGTATTGATTATGTGGTTAGCTATGCTGTGGAGACAGTGACACTGTGACCTTGCACAATCATGTGGCTGACCTTAAATCAACAGCCTCACACTAATCTCTGCAGGAATAGTCTGTGGGCCTTTCAGGATGGCACATCCCAACAAAGATGCCAGAACAAATCATTTTTTAGGTCTCTCACCTAGCGTTCCTGTGCGCAGCATGAGACTTCTTGTAGGGGGTTTCAAAACTAACCTAGGAATCGCACACGCTTGGGCGTGTGCTTTTCCTTTTGGCCCACGCTATTGGCCTTTGCGTGCATATTTTTAACAAAGACAGCACGCAATTGGCCAAAGGCAGGCGCATTGCTCCTCCCATGGCCTAATGGTGTTGGTTACCCGCACCGCCACCATGTGGTTTCAATAATCGTGCCCAGACACGGGCGCGATAATTGGAACCAGATGTCTCGCTGTGGTGCGCACACCACTCACAGGCTTGTCTTTTTTGGATCCATTTCATAGAGAAGCAACTAAATGAAAGAAGGAAAGATGGGTTGTTTACCGTTTCTTTAAGTCACTGTTTTCAGTAATTCATTTTGGTAGGAATGAGAGTGTTACTGCTCAGCACGGTGGGAGGAGGAGGAGGAGGAAGAAAGGAGTCAAAGCACACAGCATCAGAGAAGCAGCTGCTGCCGCCAGACCCCTGCTAGCAACACCATGGCCATTCGCAAGAAGACCAACAAGAACCCGCCCGTGCTCAGCCATTCTCGCCTCACATGTTATTGACTGTATTTTCTAGTAGAAGGGTGTGTCTGCGGGGCCAGATGGCCCTAGTGCTTTCCCCTTTCACTGAAAGTCGAAACTCTGACCTTCACTGCTCATCACTTGAATGTCTAAAGGATGCTTGTTTTATGAGTGAACGATCTATCTTGGGTTGGTTGTAGGAGGGAGTGCGGAGGGGTGGGCGCACACAACAGTGAAATTGGACAACATTCTTTCTGGCTGTGGCAGGGGCATGGAGCAAAGAAAATGGGCCGTTCGCATTGCTGGTTGGTTAAGGTACGTGATGCTTACTTAAGTAAGCTACCTCAGGCCATCTGCAGATTTCAATTGATGGAGCATAATCGGGGCCACTGAAAATATGTGATGCTGCGACGTTTTTAGTATAATATTTATTTCCACATACTCCATCATCTGCTGGATAATCTGCAGATTTAAGCAAAAATGTTTCTTGCTCAAATGGATCAAAAGGTACTAAAAGCTTGGTGATGAGTGAAATATTTACCTTAACAGTGTTGCAATGTGTAAAAATGAAGAGAAAGTGAATACTATGGCAAAATGTACTGCGTTTTGCTGCATCATTTTGTTTCTTGCAGCATAATTTAGTCAACCCTCCTGCATAATTGCCCCCCCATGCAGCATAATTCTAGTTTCAGTGACAACTTAATTTTTGGTGCAGGGGTCCCGTTATTTGTTTTTAGTGTTTAAATTTTCAGGAGGAAAACTCGGGCTGTGTGGTTCATTTTGTACCACGTTTGACTGCTAGTGATGTGAAATGATAATTGATTTACTCTTAATTTTTCAATTTCAACTCAGTGGCGCGCAGTGTGTGGCATAATTTTCTGCTTCCCTTGGGCTCATGGCCCACCCTGGGCAATACTCAAAAGTGCAGGTACAACCCATTCACACCCGGTGAGCT
>NW_028249938.1:0-4000 GCF_964263255.1 Lissotriton vulgaris
GACATGGCTTGGCAGTTTGGGCTGGACTGTTCCCATGAGACACAGGGTCAGACTGATTAGCATATGGCCATATCTGAACTGGGGTGGCTGAGTGAGCTAAAGAATGGTGATGGATTAAACCCAGATCAGTTGACTGGGGGTGAGTGTTTGATTTGCTCAAGCGCTCCGTCCATCACCCCCTTTTGTATCGCTTTGTTCGCCCTAAGTTGGCAGGGTATGCTCAGACGTGAGTCCCTTGCTCACTTGGCCACTGGATTCAAGATAGCCTGGCTAAAGAGGATTATGAATCCAAAAACGGTCCCTGGATGCTTGTTTCCGTTCCAGGGAAGACATGGCTTGGCAGTTCGGGCTGGACTGTTCCCATGAGGCAAAGGGTCAAACTGATTTGCATATGGCCATATCTGAACTGGGGTGGCTGAGTGAGCTAAAGAATGGTGATGGATTAAACCCAGATCAGTTAACTGGGGGTGAGTGTTTGATTTTCTCAAGAGCTCCGTCCATCACCCCCTTTTGTATCGCTTAATGTAAGACTGGCCAACAAATCCTACAAGGCAAATTAGATTTTCATGTACCCTCACGTAATTTGAGATCTCGCCATCAGGTAGTGGTTACAGTCAAACGCACGACTAAAGTCAGGATGAGTGACCGATCTTTCTCAAAATCGGCAACGGCCCTCTAGAATTAACTCCCACTTGAACTATGCCTGACTGAAGACTATCTAATATTCAGGAAAAAGCTAAAAAAACTTTTTGTTCCCCCGATACTGATTTACCAAATAGAACTCTTACAATTGCCTGCACCACACTCTGCTCAGTCTTAGTGCCGTGTTGTCCCTTGGGATGAATGTCACACTCTACAAGTATCTAAAAATAGAAATCTCCATGTGCTGGATAATAAGGAGGCTGGGAGCCTGGAAGCCCTTTGCGGTCGCCGGACACACGCAATGATATAATGTGGCTCTGGAACAGCTGTGATGCCATGATTATAAATGGCAGTTCGGGCAGGACTGTTCCTATGAGGCACAGGGTCAAGGCTGATTTGCATATGTCCATGTCTGAACTGGGGTGGTGTGGAGTGCAAAAAAATGATGGATTTAGGCCCAGATCTCTGTACTAGGGTGAATGTATGACATTGTTCGGCATTCTGTCCATCAACTGTGGTTTTTGCATTTGTCACCCCAAGTGGGATGGGTATGCTCAGACGTGAGTCCCATGCTCTCCACACCACTGGAGTCAAGCTATCCTGGCTGAAGACGGCTGATAGCCAGAAACCGGTCCTAGGATGCTTGATTCCGGTCCAGGAAAGGCATGGCTTGGCAGTTCGGGATGGACTGTTCCTATGAGGCACAGGGTCAAGGCTGATTTGCATATGGCCATGTCTTAACTGGGGTGGTGTGGAGTGCAAAAAAACGATGGATTTAGGCCCAGATCTCTGTACTGGGGTGAATGTATGACATTGTTCTGCATTCTGTCCATCAACTGTGGTTTTTGCATGATTATAAAAACAACATAATCCAGGTACATGAAGAGGAAAGAAAGTCGGGACAACTCCTTGCCTGGTTGGCTTGTGTGGAGAGTAGTGGCACCCCATCACTCACCTAGTGTGAGCTGATGGGACGGTCATCTTCCAGCCAAAACATATTAATGAGACATTCAGGTCTGATTATGTGTCCCTCCATTGCCCACAAGATCTAGGCCTCCTGGCAACATTGGATTTTTTCTTGGAGGGACTCCCACTTTTGTCTGTCCCTCAGGTGGAACAAGAACCACTAGGTGCTCCAGTGTCACATGGAGGTTTGTAATGCCATTGTTGCGTGTTTATCTAGGTTCCTGATCGATACTGTGACCTTATGCCCCTATTCGGCTATAAATCCATTTATTCCCTATATTGGCATAACCGTTCAAGTGCGATTTTCTGAAAAGTCATCTCTGGCCTCACACGAACAGAGCCACATTCCAGCATGACTCTCTGCTACTTCCTTTGCGACCAATTAGTGCAATGACAGTACAGCAGTCACTATCTGATATTCCTAGATAACACTCCGAGTTCTTCAACAAGATAAAAACTTAGCAAACCTGGAAATCCCCGCTTGCTATGTTTTGATTAGTAATGGAACTCTAATGAGCAACTGATAACTATCACTTCCTAGTGACATCTTTAATTGACGTCTTATGTCCAGCAAACTTGCGTCAAACCCGGCACCTGTCAGGTATAAATATTACCAACGTTGCCTTAAGCAATGTTCGTTCGTTGCCTGTTGCTGATGCCAGCTGCCTGCATGACCCTGTGTTGGTAAATCTAGCACTCTGTCGCTGCAGCCTGCTATCCTGTGGTGGTGAAGCTGCTGATTACCATTATCGCCGCTACAGCGCGAACTATGGTGCAGTACGCTTAAGGAGCCGAACAGACGTCCCTCTGCGAAGACATCCAGCAGATTCCAGCTGCCCGCGGACGCTGTCCCCCCTCCTTCCTCGACGCGCTGAAGAGAGCCGCTGCCTTTCTCGTGCAGAGAAATCCAGCTACGGCGCTTCCGGTTTACCCTCGCAGGTGACTGGGATATCGAGAGAGACCCCTGAAGGAGATACCAATCCTCCATCATTCTATTCAGAGGTATGGTGTTGACTAAACCCTTAGATGAGAATTCTTGAAACAAACCTTGGCAAAACCAACTTAACTTAAAGCTACTTACTTACTCCCCTTCTCACGTGTTAGGCTTAGGTCAGGCACACTGGGGTAGGCTTAGTTAGAAGCACCAGTTGAGTATTTTAGCCTAATGTATATATGACTGTATATATGTTTTATTACTTTTAAACCATTGTATGGCTAAGAAACCATATCAATGCTTTTACAGTTCTATTTCGCAATACTTATCTTACTGTACGTACTTTTTATAATAACAATTATTGCAATTGTGGCAATACATTTCTCTTGTACGAGAAGAAAGACTGTTCAATAAATGTTAACCCTTTATTGATACACGCCCGTCTCTCTATTCTCTACATCTCGTGAAAGTAAACTGCACTAGACTGACTGAGTGAAATCTATGTCTATTGTTTCACACGACCCTAGAGATCGACTCTTGATCTGAGGAGCAAAGTTGTCATGTTGCACGGTTGTTGGAAAACTGAATCCCTTCTTGTCTGCGCCAAGGAAGCTGATCACTTCCTATGCAGAGAAGAAAGTTTCCAGTGACCTCTGAGCTAGTTGGTAACACAACCCAATTAAGTTTAGCATAGTCAGTGGAGGCCTGGAATATCCGCAGTTCCACGTCGATACTACTGTTTATGTTATTCCAATGCGCAGGGCCTAGTGGGAAACTAGGAACTACACTACATGGCGCCCAAACGTTTGGTAAGGCGATAAACTAACGCAAGACTTGTAGAGTAACTCAGTCGTGCATATTTCACACCCCTTTCTCCCGTAAATACTCCAATAGACGTCTGGAGTGGGTGAAAGGTTAAAATCCGCCCGACCTTAGTAGGAAGAGATTCCTATGTAAAGCTCTGGTTTATTCAACGTTGAAGGATACAGTGTTCCAAAATATTGTGCACCTAATCTTTGTCTCCTTGGAGACCTACTCTGCAAACTTTGCATTTTTACAATGCCAGAGAATAACGGAACCACTGGGGCCGCAGTAGATGCGACTCAGCAAGGTCCCGAACACACAGACCCGGATGCAATAATCATCCCGGTCCACTTAAGAAGATCTATAACGTTAAAACTTATAGATAACGGACTGACACCTCAAGGTGGTACAGTAGTCTTCGTGATAGAGGCTCACGAGTATCGGCAGACAGAGGTATTCTATTCATGGATAAACTTTCCAGCGGTAAACGCAATAACAAAAGAGTTTCACTATTACAAAATAGAGAAACCTCCGGAAGAGTACGCTCCTTTCGAGGAGATTGAAATTCCACTTAAATTTCAAGAGCACCTGCTCTGGTTTAATGGCGCCCTAAAACACAATGATCACATAACCAGGCTCGGTCCACTAGGTAGA